>NC_041227.1:131754994-131856327 GCF_002837175.3 Physeter macrocephalus | reverse complement strand
CATCATCATCAACAACACCATCATCATCAACATCATCATCAACAACACCATCATCATCATCATCATCATCAACAACACCATCATCATCAACATCAACATCATCATCAACAACACCATCATCATCATCATCATCACCATCATCATCACCATCACCATCAACAACACCATCATCATCATCATCATCACCATCACCATAACCATCACCATCAACAACACCATCATCATCATCATCATCATCGCCATCATCATCCTTTAATATTTGTCTCCTTACAAAAGCCTTCTCTGATGTGAGGTATCTCAGGTAGTTTTTCCCTATTAACACCCTGTGCATAGCTCTCTCATGACGCTTATGCTGTATTTTATTTACTCACATATCTGTCTCCTCCACAACTTCATTAAATCTTTTTATTTTTTAATTGAAGTATAGTTGATGTGCAATATTTTATGAGTTACAGGTGTACAATAGTGGTTGTACAATAGTGGTTCACAATTTTTAAAGGTTATACTCCATTTATAGTTATTATAAAATATTGACTATATTCCCAGTGTTGTACAATATATCATTATAGCTTATTTTATACATAATAGTTTGTACCTCTTAACCCCCTACCCCTATTTTGCCCCCTTCCCACTGGTAACCACTAGTTTGTTCTCTATATCTGTGAGTCTGCTTCTTTTTTGTTATATTCACTAGTTTGTTGTATTTTTATATTCCACATAGGAGTGATATCATTACAGTATTTGTCTTTCTCTGTCTGACTTATTTCACTTAGCATGATGCCCTCCAAGTCCATCCATGTTGCTTCAAATGGCATTATTTTATTCTTTTTTATGGCGGAGTAATATTCCATTGTCTATATGTACCACATCTTTTTTAACCAAATTCATCTGTCGATGGACACTTAGGTTACTTCCATATCTTGGCTGTTGTAAAGTGCTGCTGTGAACACTGAGATGCATGTATCTTTTTGAATTAGGGTTTTTGGGTTTTTCAGGTGTGCACCCAGAAGTGGAACTGCTGGGTCACATGGTGAGCATCCTGTGCCCAACACAGAGGAGGTGTTTCAAGTAAATGTGAAACCATCATAGGGATATACCAGGATTTTGGGGAGGGCTGTGGGGTGTGGATGCTTGTGTGTGAAAAACTAGCCTATTTATAATCACATGGTAACAAGTCGATGTAGGAGAAAATATTGGTGACGTGAGAAGAAGGGAGAGTGGGGAGAACTGATGGTGTAAGTCTTTTGATTGTGGTAAGAGGTAGAATCCATGTTTTGGTGAAGGAACATTGCTCCTTTAACCAGTTGTCATGGTGTAATTTCTGCCTTCTATTTTCTGGAAGAGTTTATGTGGAGTTGATATTATTTATTCCTTAGGTGTTTAATAGAGTTCACTAGTAAAGCCAGGTGGGCCTGAATATAGGTAAGTAGGGTTTTGTGTGTGTGTGTGTGTGTGTTTTAACACATATAGGGATATAGGACCCTTTGAATTTTCTATTTCTTCTTGAGTTACTTTTGGTGATTTGTATCATTTAAGAGATTTATGCATTTTTGTCTAAATTAGAAGAAAACTTGACGATATGTTTACGATATTTCCTTATTGCTCTGTTAATGTCTGTAGGATCTGATAGTGATGTCCCCTTTCTCTCATTCCTGATATTGGTAATTTATACCTTCTTTCTTCTGTTTCTGATCAGTCTGTCTAGAGGTTTATTGATTTTATTGATGTCTTCTCAAAGAACCAGCTTTTGGTTTCATTGATTTTCTCTTTTGTTTTTCTATTTTCTATTTAATTTTTACTCTTATTTTTAGTATTTTCTTTCTTCTGCTTACTTTCTCTTTAATTTGCTATTCTTTTTCAAGCTTCAACAGGGGAAACTTTAATCACTCATTTGAGAATTTCTTTATTTGCTAATAAAATAATTCAAAGCTAAACATTTCCACTAGGCACTGACTACCATTCCACAAATACTATATGCTTCCATTTTCATTAATTTCAAAATATTTTCTAAGTTCCCTTGTGATTTCTCCTTTGACTCATAAAAATTAGATTACATTGTTTCTTTTCCAAACATTTTAGGGACATCAGATACATTTCTTTTACGGATTTATAATTTAGTTTCATTGTGGTCAGAGAATATACCCTGTATGATTTCAGTCCTTATAAAATTATTGAAATTTGTTGTACGGTCTAGAATATGGTCTTTCTTAATTAATGTCAAGTTGTTTGACAGTCTTTTTCAGATCATTTATATCCTCACCAATTTTCTATCTACTTTTTCTATCAATTCCTGAGAGAAGAGGGTTGAAATACCCTCAATTGTAATTTGTAGATTTGCCTGTTTCTCCTTTCAGTTCTGTCAGTCTTAGCCTTATGTATTTTGAAGCTCTTGATATTAGGTACAAACAATTAGGATTTTTATATTATATTTATGAATTAAATTTTTTATCATTATGAAATATCCTTCTTATTTTCTGCTAAGCTCCTTTGTTCTCAAATCTACTTTGATATTAGCTATGCTACTCTACTTTTCTTGTAATTGCTCTTTGTGTGGTACATCTTTCTTCATCCTTTTAATTTTAACATTTTAAAATATTGAAAGTGTTTATCTTGAAATTACCACGTAGTTACACCTTCTTTTAAATCTAGTCCGACAATCTCTGTCATTTAGATGGAGTTTTTAAACCATTTATAATAGTTAATGTGATTATTGATGTTGTTGGGTTTCAATCTATTATTTTGCCATTTGTATTTCTACTATTGGCATATTAGATATACCTCTTCATTTTTTATATGTACTTTGTTACATCTGCCTTCACATACTATTATACCAGTTTACATAAAATGTAAGTATCTTAGTAACAGTATACTTCCATTTCCCTATACCTGTTTCTACCTATATCGTAAGCTCCACAATATACTTTTATTATTTTTGCTTTAACAGTAAATTGTCTTAAAAAGAAATTTTAAATGAGAAAAAAGATAATTTATATTGACACACATATTTTCTATGTCCAGTGCTCTTTATCCCTTTGAGTTGATCCAGGTTTCCATTTAGCATCATTTTCCATCTGCCGGAGCAACTGCCTTTAACCTTTTATATAGTGCATGTCTGCTAATAACAAATTCTCTCAGATTTTTGTTTGAAGATATCTGTATTTCATCTTCAGTTTTGAAGGATGTTTTCACTAATTATGCAATTCTAGATTGACAGATTTTTTTTGCTTTCAGCACTTTAAAGATTCATTATGTTATCTTCTGACTAGCATAGTTTCAGATGAAATATCCTTATTCTAATCTTTTTAATGTATCTTTTTTTTCCTGGCTGCTTTTAAGACTTTATTTCTGTTCTTGCAATTTGATTATGATGTTTCTGATGTGATTTCCTTTGTGTTTATATTTTGTTGTTGTTCATTGATCTTCAACTTGTGGTTTTATAGTTTTCTTCATATTGAAAAATTTTCAGCCATTATGTCTTCACATATTTTCCCAAAACTTCTCCTCCTGGTATATAATTTCACATATGTTAGATGATGTGATATAGTCTCAGAGATTCATTAAATCCAGTCTTTTGTCTCTCTGACAATCATTTGGATATTTAAAATGCTTTTTCTTCATATTCGCTGATCTTTTCTTCTATAATGCCAAATCTGTTGTTTATCCTAAGAGTGAAATTTTCCTTTCAGATAGTATATTACTATGCTCTAGGCTATTTAGTTCTTTTTTATACTTCGATTTCTCTCTTCACTGTGTTCAATTTTTTTGTTTAAATATTTGGGTCTGTTTTTAATGGGTAGTTTAAGATCTTTGTCCACTAATTCCACCATCTCTATCATTTCTAGGTCTAATTCTGTTGACTGATTTTTCTCCTGCTTATGGCTCACATATTCCTGCTTCTTCTCATGTTTAGTTATCTTTTATTGGATGATCAACACTGTAAAATTTATATTGTTGGAAGCTGGGTTTTCTTGACTTCTTTTAAAAAATATTAGACTTTGTTTAGGAAGCAATTAAGTACTTGCAGATGACCAGTTCGACCAATCTGAAGCTTGTTTTTGAACTTTGTTAGAACTGACTTGAGGTTGTCTTTACTCTAAGGCTAGTTTAACCCCATGACTAAAGTGTGACCTTTCTGGATGTTCTGTGATGACTCTTCATTCTGGCTGGTTAGAACTCAAATTATCTCCCAGATTTGTCTGAGCTTTGGGAATTGTTAATCTTAAAGCTCACCAGTCACTTTTTACTTGGCCTTATAGAACTTAACCCTTTACGTACCCAAAGTATCAGCAACAGACTCAAGGGGAAACCAGGTAGATTCTGAAGCTCCTTCTCTACATAGCTTCCTCCTGTCCAGTACTCGGTACCCACAAATTCCAGCTTCCTCAGATTCCCAAACTCCAGTCTGTGTTTCCTCTACTCACAATACTGCCAATGCTGTGCTTCGATTCCCTTTGCCTGTGTTCAGGCCCAGAATGTGCCCTGCGACGGAAGCAGGGGTGATTGTAGGGCTTGTCGCATTTGTTTCCCTTCCCTTCACAGGGTCACAGTCCTGGGCTTCTTGTTTCCCAGCATCCTAAAGCTGCGTTTCCTGTGTCTTGTCCAGTTTTCTGGCTGTTTACTACAGCAGATTAAGTATGGTCCCAGTTACTCTATCATGGCCCAAATGGAAATCATGAATTTTGTTTATGATTCTAAATTTATACTTTTATTTTAAGGTAAAATACAGAGATCTTCAAGTTTGAAAGTTCTGTAAATATATTAAATTAAATATAAATATTTGTTATGAATTCTCTGAATATTTTTGTTGACAGGGTAGTACACAGTTATATATTAAAATCTGGCACCAGCTGGCCATAACTGTATTTACAGTGTTTGAAGAAGCTTCAGATGAATGCTTGCAAAGCTTTTGAACAGGAAATACTGCACAGTGCACTGAGCTTTATGCTATGTTTCAAGAATCTGGGAAGCATCTTTCTTTTTAATCCTAAAAACAAATATTTAATTCAGAAATGTATGCTATTATATTTTAAAGAAATTTCTCTTTATAAGATCTGGGCCTGCCTTAAGTATAAGTATTCTAGAGGAGTCTCCTAATGTTCTTCTCTCCAAATCACCTTCCTGGAAATCATGAATGCCTGAAGTTTCACCATTAATGATAGGAAAAAAAAAAAAAAGGAAGGAGAGACTTTTTTTGCATTAAGACCTGCAGAGAAACAGTAGCAATTAAGATGATTAACAGCCATCGACACCTTTGTGAAAATTGTTTGGTTTGCTCCTTTCCAGTAGGGTTTTCAAAGCCAATATTTTGATGGCAATTACATAGAGAAACAAACACACTGGGCTCTTTAGCAGAGAAGAGTGACCTGAGGACAGCAGAGGGGACTGAGTGCTTGGGGGAGGGGAGGGCAGGCCAAGCACAAGTCGGGGCAGAGAGAAAGAGCGGAGATAAGACAAAACAACTTTCTCATTTCAAGATGATGATTTTCCTCTCATCTGTTCAGGTCATGCTACAGATGATTGTTTGAAAATTGTATTTCTAAGTAGTAATGATAGCTGTAAAAATAAGATTTGGATTAGAAGAACTAACCCTAACCTAATTTTCTGTATGGAAATAAAATGGACAGTGAGTACCATCCTGAGGATAAAATTATTCAAAACTGTTTTAGAGACAGTTTGCATGATAAATGAGCGATAAATTTTCAACCATGCTAAACTGGAGCTTTTTAGATTCACCTAAGAGGAGTTCAGAAATCCAGACAACTGTGATTTAGGTTCACATAAATAGTAAAAACCTCGAAGGTTGATAAGTTAATTTTATTTCTTCACTTATTCTCATTCTCCAAAGTGTTGATTCTGCTCCATGTTGCTATGGCGAGTTCTAGAGGTGTTCGGATCTCACCCATTGGCCTCACTTGAAACTCACATGGGCAATGTCAGTTGGGCCCTAATACCTCCTGGAGTCCTGGGGCTCATACTGGATTCCTCAGCCTCTTCCCTTTCCCACTCCTTACATGGCTATTCATACCCTTTCCTCACACCTCAAATCTCCCAACAATCTCTTCTGCCATCCTCATGCTTCGCCGAGGAATCTTTCTTCCTACTCCACGGAGAAGTTGGAAGTGATCAGAAGTTCCCCCCACTGTACCAGGGATAATTGACCTGCACTCCCAGCAAAGGCCACCCTGTCCCCTTGTGCCCTAGAACTCACCCCTCTCCTTCACTCCAGGACATGCCGCCGGTAAATCTCTGGCATCATTTGTTTTTTCCTTCTCTACGGCCAGATCTTTCCCATCATCTTACACACATGCTGCTCTCTCGTCTTGTAAAAAAGAAAACAAGCATCAGCCCTTTCTTTACTCACTTTCCCTGCAACTTCCAGCCCATTTCTCTCCTTTTTCGTGGTAACAAAACTGTGGACAACTTGCCTCGTCTTCTCCAGTTCCCCCTCCTACCCTGAGCTCCCTCCGATCCAGCTTTCCTCCTTGGTGCTGTACCAGAATCGCTCGTGTCCAGGCCACCACTGTCCTCCACACGCTCATGTCACATGACTCCCCGTAGAACCCGACACAGTTGACTAGTCCTGGAAACACTCTCTTCCCTTGGCTTCAGGATCCCATACTCTCCTGATTCCTTCTCTCTCTGGCCATTACTTCCGTTTACTTTCCTCCCCATCTCCAGCCTCCTGACATCTGCAGGCCCAGGGCTCGGGATTCTTAGACTTCTGTTTTGGATACACACTCAGTGCCTTGAGATCTCATCCAGTAGCATAGTTCTACCTGCTGTTTATATACTAGTGACACTTGAATTTATACTTCTAACCTCGACCTCTCCTCTGGACTCCAGAACATTTGAACATATTCAAACGTTCACCTCAACACGAGGGGTCCAGTAGGCATCTCCAAACTTCGTGTGTCCAAAGCCAATCGCTTGATCTTTCCCCCAAATCTGTTCCACGTGTAGTTTTTTTTGATGTAAGTTAATGACGACCCCATTCTTCTAGTTGCTTAGGACAAAAATCTTGAAGTCATCCTTGATTCATCTCTTTATCTTGCAGCATTTCCAGTTGGTTCTACTCTGAAATCTTTCTCAGAATCTGACCACTTCTCACCACCTTTTCTGTCACCGTCTGGATTATTTGCGGTAGATTCCCAACTGGCTTCTCTGCCTGATTCTTGCCCGAAACAAGAGGTAGAGTGATCGTATGAATACTCATGTGAAACCACGTCACTCCTGTACTGAAAACGCCTCCTTGACTCTCCATTTCACTCATATTAAAACGCACGTCCCTTCCAGCTGCTTACAACACCGTGAAGGATCTGGCCCCTCGTTCTCTCTCATCTTGTCCGAGGGAGATGCTGCTCACAGATCCTCCCTGTGCCTTGAACACACTGTGCATGCCTCTGCCTCGGGGCCTTTGCACTGGCTCTCCCTCTGCCTGGTGTGCTCTTTCCCTCGAGTCCACCACGGCTCCCTTGTCTCCTGCAGGTCTCTGCTCATATATCACCCTCTCGGTGAGGCTTTCCCTAACTAATATGTTTTTTAAATTGTAAACTACCCCCACCATTCCTCACTTCTCATCTCACTTTCTTGCTTTATCCTTCTTCATAGCATTTGCACCATCTAAAATATTATCACTTTGATAAGTTATATGTTAGCTCTCTAGGTTAGAAGTTCCATAAAGGTAGGGAGAGATTTTTGTCTGTTTTGTCCGCTGCACTAGTCCCGGTTACCCGGAGTGGATACATGAATTGGGTGGTTAATTGTAAAAGACTCTATCTGAGGTTGTGGGGTTCTGGGGCTGAGTAGCCTCAGACTCTTGAAGAGTAGCTGCATCTGCGTCACAGGACGTCGTACACTAACCAGCCTCTCTGACTCCAACTTTTTTGGGGAAAAGTAACAACCTTTATGACACTATAATTTTCATATTTTCTAGTAAGTATTTTTAAAGGCTTTAGAATAGTGTGTGCCACCGGGTAAGAGCTCTACAAGTATGTATTAAATAAGCAACAAGTACTTACTTTATCAACAGCATTTTTTGATTAAAAAGTATTGGCAGGATGTGAAGCAAGACAAATAACCCTCACGAGGCTCAGTGTGGCCTCGATTCTGTGGGAGAGAGTGGCTTTGTTAGTCATAGAGCTAGAACAGAGTCTGGTGATTGACTAGAGAAAACAGCAATAGTCACAAGCCCTCTCTAGTCGGGAAAAAACAAAACTACCCAGCGTATTCAGCGCCATTATAGATGCAAAGAGATTTATGGGATAAACTCTAGAGAACTGCTTGTGAACTTAAGTTCATAAATCACACGGCTGTTGTCTTAGTCAGCTTGGGTTCTATTGCAGAACACCACAAACTGGGTGGCTTATCGAGAACAGAAATCGATTTCCGATCGTTCTGGAAGCTGGAAGTTGGAGGTCAGGGTGCTGGTGTGGTCCAGTTCTAGTAAGAGCCCTCTGCCAGGTTGCACATGGCCATCCTCTCACTGTAGCCTCAAACGGCAGAAAGAACTAGCTCACTGTCCTCTTCTTATAAAGGCCCTAATCCCATCCATGAGGGCTCCACCCCCCAACCTCGTCACCTCCTGAAGCCTCACCCCAAATACCGTCACATTGGTATTAGGGCTTCAGCCTTTGAATTTATTCCATGTCCACCCCTGGTTTGCTCCCTGGAGAGATGGAATGAGAGAGGGGACCCAGGTATAGCTCAGGGTTAAAATAAAAACGGGGTTGTACAAGAATCGGTATCCTGAACATCCAGGCACCCTTCTGAACACCCTGGCAGTCCGATGTATGCCTCCAGGCGGTAAAGCGGGGGGCACAGCTCTGGGCAAAAGGGTCCAAGAAGGAGGTCCAGTCAGATACCGGTGTGAGAGAGTCCAGGAGCCTTAGTGATACCCTGTGATGACTCCACCTGTCCCCAAGCCTGCCTGTCTTAGAGGGACACACTTTAAACAAGAAAGAACACCAAAGATCACCAAAAATTGAGGACAATTTCTAAAGTGAAAAACAGAGACCAAAACAGGCTGGTACAGCAAAGAAATAAAAGGAACTAAGAAAAATACAGACACTCTAGAGAACAGGAAGAAAATTTAAATGTGTGTGTGTGTAGGTATAGACATTGTATAGGTGTGTATGAAATCAATCACCTCAGGAGAAATGGGATTCTCTGGGGCACCCCGTGCCGTGTGTTCTAGCCGGTGAAGCGCTTGTGCTCTACCGTGTGGGGTCGGGTCCTGGCTCCATCACTTCGTAGGTGCGACGCTGAGCGACTCTCTTAACCTCTCTGAGGCACAGCTTCCTCCTCTGTTAAAAATGAGGAGTGATGGTGTGTTCAGAGAACAACAACGAAACTCTTGGAAATTACAAACAGGACAGCCGGAGTCTGTAAAATCCAGTACAAAGTTTAACATTTAAAGTCAAGAATTGCTACAACAGATCAAAAAGACAAAGTAATGGAAAATAGAAACAGTAAGAAAAAGATGCTAAACCTGTGAGGTCCAATATTCAGAGCTGCAGAGACAGGCAGACAGAGAGACGAGAGAGAAAGAGACCAGGGGGAAAAAGAGAGGAAATTAAGAGAGAAATGACCAAAGCCTTTTCTAGAAATGCAGGACACGAGCTCAGATTGAAAGGGCCTGCTTAGTGCCTGCACAATGGATGAGAAAAAAGGCCCAGCTAGGGCAAGTCACCGTGACGTTTCCGAACACGGAGGATAAAGTGAAGATACTGAGGCTTCCAGGGAGAGGGAAAGCAGGTCACGCACAAAGGATGGGAATTCGGGTGGCAAAGGAGATCATGGAGTTCTAAGTAATGTGGACTTCTTCTGGGAAGGCCACCCTACTTCCAGGGCATAGAAATTGTTTGATTTAGATGTATCTGTCACTTCAAAAAAAGAGCTCTTGTGTGTCAGGCAGAGTAGGGCTCAGACCTTGGCTCAGTGAGTCTAAAATCTCCTATCAACCTCCACCAGGAGGGTCTAGTTCTTTTCTCTTTAAACTAAGGGAAAGGGTGTTAAATTTACCGTCTTCCCTCCCCCACCTCCGATTCCCTCTCCCCTCGTTTCCTCTTCCTTCTCTGTTTCCTCTCTTCCCCGACTTCACACACGTTTGCTGGGTCTATTTCTGTCTCTCCTTCTCCCTTTCTCTTTCCACAGAAGTCTGTGTTTGTCTAATAATTGGCAGGAGAGATCTTTTTTTTTTCTCTTTTGCTTTTTGCTTTTTAAGTGATGAATAGTTGGCGTTAGATCAAAGGCAAGCCCTGTGGTTTTCTGGCTGCCCCAGAAGGGCGGTGCAGCTGGCAGCCATCCCAGCTGCCTGGTGATAGGCGTGTGCGAGAGATACCAACCTCTCAGGTCACTGTGTGTGTGTTCATTGCATGTGTTTTTCAGGCCAACAGCAGGCTGAAGCAGATTGAGAAAGAATACACTCAGAAGCTTGCCAAATCCTCACAGGTAAGAACTTTAAAGAAAAAAAGAGCAAAACCAAAACAAACAAGAAAGACACCTACCATAAAAGCATTTGTACTTTAGAGCTAAATGTGATTCTTTTCAGTTTTTTATGGATTAGTATCATATTTTTGATGAGTATGCGGATGCTATTAATATTTCAGTCTTAACTTTTTAAAATCAGGCATATTGAACCATTTGAACCGACACACACACGCGCACACACACTCACACACACACTCAGATATTGTAAAACCAGCCTGTGTACTTGAACAAGTCCAGGCTGAAACATATTTCACAAGGGCTGGAGATACACACCTACATTTGTGATGTAAGCGGTTTGATACCGTCTGTGCTTTTTTTGCAGTATTCCATTTTGCTGCATCTAAAGACTGCTTAACAGCAAGATTCAAAATGGCAAATATACTGGGTTAAATTAGCAGCTCAACTGTTGACTCCTTTTGGGAAAAAGAAGAATTACAAGGCGCAACATTCACATCTCGCTGGATGTTGTTGCTATAGTAGCTGTAGCAGAGGCCAAGTACTGAACACTTGTCTCTACTTGACTTACGGTGCTTGGGGCCCTTCTTCTGCACAAGTTGTTATAATGAGATGTCCTCTGGCATCATCTAGGGAATTCCAAACAGTCCTTAGTTGTGTGAGTCGTTGTGGAATAAATAAAATGCTGATTTTCATCTTACAGATGGATAGATTAAGCCATTTCATTTTGTGGACATCATATCTGATGATTTTTAAATCAACTTTTCTTAGTATTTTTGCCATGTATAGTGAGATGTGGCCGTCAGCGGAAATGTATGTACACAGTGGTAGTGCTAGCAACGCTACAACAAAACGATAATGAAATTAAGAATTTTATGGGGCACTAATCGTATTGATTCATTCAGTCTTCATTCACAGGAACTCTGGGATTAGAAACTATTACTGGCCCCATTTTTCCGTTTGAGAAAACTGAGACTCAGAGAGGTGAGGTCACGCAGGTTAGCAAGTGACTAAGCCAGGACCCCACCTGTCTTCGACATTGGAACGGAAGGTCTTAACCTGACACCACCAGTCTGGCCCAACCCCTCACGTTTTTAATATGGCAAAACTCTGCCGATAATTATGAAATTTCTTAGATTCTACAGTTATCTCTAAAATGTGCATATATTAGATAATTCACATCCCATTAGGAAAGCAAAAAGTCTTTGTCTAAGTGAAGACGAACGTGTTTATCTAAAAGATGACGGTGATGTCTCGATGGCCATTATTCCAGGAAATAACATGGGGAAATAGCTTTTTTAATCCACTGAGAAAGATTCTTTTTTTTTTTTTTTTTTTTTTTGCGGTACGCGGGCCTCTCACCTCTGCGGCCTCTCCCGTTGCGGAGCACAGGCTGTGGGATCCTCCCGGACCGGGGCACGAACCCGCGTGCCCTGCATCGGCAGGCGGACTCTCAACCACTGCGCCGCCAGGGAAGCCCGAGAAAGATTCTTATAATCAAAAAAAATCTTATTACTCCAAAAGCTAAACTAAACCGTGAAAAAACCCCAGCTGGCATACCCTTACATCCTGCTTATTTTGCTTTATGTTAAATGGCGGAGGTAGACCAAAAGTGAGATACAAAATAGCTGACAGAAATGCTTAAACACTGAGAGTATTTAAGTTTTACCTAAAGGAAGGTGTGAAGAAGCCTGATTAGCCCATATTAAAGCAAATTAAATGTAAGTTGGGGGGAAGAAAGCCTAAGCTTTGGAGTCCACAGACCTGCGTCCGAATACCAGCCCCACCACTTACATGACCTTGAGCGAGTTACCTGCTCTCTCGGGAATCCAGTTTCCTCATATGTAAAATGGGGGAGTAGTATACTTACCTCATAGGACAGTTTTAAGTATTAAGTAACACAATGCCAGAAAAGTGCTTAGTACAGGGCCTAGGACACGGTAAAGCATTTAACAGCTGTTAGTTCTTATAGGAGCCTATGAAATCTCAGTGGAGAAAGGAAAGGGGGAGCAAAGAATGAAAAATGTATGGAAGGAGCAAGAAATTATGTATTTTAAGTTTATTTCTGGGTGTTCAAGAACTGATAAAATCTCCCTCCAAAATTTGGAGAGGCAAAGGGTTGCTGGATATTTCCCCGTGTAAGGACATGCAGGAGGTAGGGAGCAGACTTCACCTGGTGACGACTGTCATGGGCTGTGGCCATCATTCATAAATGAAAGGGCAGTGCAACACCAAAAAAGAAAAATCCTAGAAAAGATAGAATAACATAATAAAAGATAGTCCAACCGTCTCATAAGAGGTAGGATGACCTTACATTGCAAACATTTTGTTTGCCCACCTCTAAATAATATAAATATTTATATGCATATAAATATGTGTATATGTTTATATCTGTGAACTGGCATTTGAGAAACACTTGTCTATAATCAAGTCAGTTCAGAGAAACAGATTATTTGAAAATAAACATTATACAACAGAACTGTGGATGGACTTTTGCTGTTTTCCAGTGATAGTCTGCTGGAATCTCCAACTCATATCTCAGCTGAGGAGAGTGCCAGAAGCAAAGCTGCTTAACTGTTTATCAGATTTTTTAAAATCCCTCTCTCAAAAAAAGTAATAAGATGAATGCATTAGTAACGAAAACACTGGTACCTAGGGAAGCATCAGGTTAAATTTGGAAAATACTTTAAATATTTTACTCCCTTAAAGGAAGTCACTTAACCTTTAAGATTTTATCAAGCTCTAGGACCTAGTGGGCCATGCACTCTGAACGCTCGCGGCCCCGGACGGCGCCCCTCCTCACGCTCAGTGTTCACCCTGATGGCAACGGTGGCACCACCTCTGAGAACACTCCCAAATATAAGTTCCATCAGAGTCGCGTATTTGCCCTTTTTTATCTTAACAGTACATATTAACCTTGCCTTTTCATCTTTCATGTGGTTTTCCCCACTCATCTGACTGACCTCGTGGCCATTTTTCAGAGAAAACTATTGCCATTTTTGCAGGAATGTAGGTAGCTGCGGAGAAATGCTAGCAGAGCCTGCCTATCGCCGAGGGACCGATGTGCCCCCGCATGGCCCCCAAGCTCCCACTGGCGCAGATTAGAGCCTGGGCTCATGCCCCGTGCCCATATGCCCCCCTCCCTGCCACTCTTCAGGGTGCCCCTCTTCCACTTATTTTCTAGGGATCTTCGATGTTCGCCAAACCTTGCCATGTATGCCTTGTCCAGGGTATTTTAAAGAAGAGTTTTATGAAAATCTCAAACTCTACTATGATCTAAAAAACAAGAGAGTTAAAAATGAAATCTTAACCCCTATTTAGAATCCTGTTGTTTTTAAGACCTAATAAGACCACTGACATTTATGCAAAGTAGAAATTGCTTAACAATATGATGAAATATTACAGCTTTCATTGGTTAGGTTGCTTACAGTATTAGCCCCAAATAACTTTCCTTTTGCTTCCCCAAATATTAATTTTTAATATCCATATGGAAATATTCTTATCCACTTCTTTCTCTGAAGCTAATATAGGATAGACATTTAGTTGAGTGGTAGCATTTTGTCTTAACGATTTTTAATATGATTCAGTCAAACCCGGTGGTGTTTGATTATGATTGTACAGGTCAGTTTTTCTTTTTCTCAGAAACTTTTTACATTATTACTCTATGAAAAGACTAAATTATCTCAATATAATTTGCCAGGGAATTATTTTTTCTTATTTACTATGATTAAAGTTCCAATACTTAAATATCTTTCGAGTTCCAGTTGTGTGCCCTGAGCTAAGGAGAGAATAGTCTGTTGTCTTATATTCTAGGTCTACAGCCGAGACCTAATTCATCTAGTTAGTGTGATTATTTCTCAATCTTAAAGTAAACCTCAAATCTGCTTCCAAAATTATCCATATTTCAGCCACCTCTCTAAATCCATCATGTCTATCAGTCTATCAATTCATTTATCTATATGATGTATTTCACCTGAAGTGTTTTGACACTCTCCCTATATCATCTTCATAAGTTTTAAAATATAACTTGCCAAAGATAATCTCATTATTTCCCCAAAGGAATTTCATTATTCCCGCAAAGAATGTTAAGGTTTCATTTTCTACACAGAAGCAAGCGTGTTCTCCTCAGAACATCCTGGTCTTCACCCATCATTCCTTGCAAAACCTGCATTTATTTATTTTTGATGTACGCTGTCATAAATCTTCTGAAAAGAAGAGATCCATGTCTTATGTCCTGGTGGTCATTTGAAGAGCCCCCAAATATTTTTTACCTTCAGTCTTGGTCAGTTAGAAGCGAATCTAAATCTTACTAATTTTTAAAGACGCGAAATTACTTTGTACCATAAAAATGAGCTGTGTAATTGTGGTGGTGGTATGCGAATCTACACGTGATAAAATTGCCTGACAGAACTAAACACGCACGTGCGCACGCACACACGCGCACACACACACACACTGAACACATTACGGAATTAAACTCAACACTTCTACCACGTTTCAGTTTACTCAACTTGAAACACTGCAATAGTCATTGAAATAGTTATTTTTACTATTTGGCCCCATGTTCTTATAAAACATCACTCTTAAGTTTCACGCTGGGCCAAGGAAATCTGGCTGTTTCTTATCTCCAGCTCCTCTTTTGCTCTGTGACTGTGAGTGAGCTGATTATTCTGCGCCTCAGTTTTTGACATTTACTCTAAGAATTTAACCTTCCCTGTTTCATAGAAGTGCTATGAGAATTAACTGAATTGCGGCCAGAATGGAAACACTTAATCAAAATTCAGAAAACAGATGAAAACATCTTCATCCTCAGTAGATGAACCCCTCTTCCCATTGCAGAAGGTTCAAGTTTGCATTTTAAAATATTAATATATTTTATCATCTATTTCACACTTGTTGTATATTTGATTATTTACAAATTCTAAGTGTTAACCTTTGTTACAGTGAGTCTGCTCACTTCTCAAAGCTTAAATGTTCCTTTTTTGGGTAAATATGCTACTTATGTCAGTAGTAACAACCAATGTTTCTATAGCACTTGGCATCTGGAAGACTCCAGACACTTTCTATTTACTGCCTTGCGATACTGTAATGTAGTTTTGTCATCAAACAATAGTTGAAAAACGGAGCTTCAAGGAAAATATAGTACTAACTGGTCCAGTGTTTCTCACCAGCCAGCCCTTCTCCTATAGACCCAACAGCATAAAGTTCTAACCCAGGCCGAAGGTTGCTTCTTTTATTAGAAGAAACAACCGTTTCCTGCTTTTGAAAGGTCATCACTATTGAATTCGAAAGGAAATGGATACATCCAAACCAAAGGAAGAGCATTGCTCTCAGTAAACCTATTAAAGAAAATGGCCCTCATCCTATTTACTTTGAGACCATGGAGGGAACCCAGTCATGGAGAGACCCAATTCTCAAATGTAGAGAATACTACGGGAGCCTCTGAAATGAGTCATTTGAACCAAAAATAAACTTTCATGGATATATATCAGTTAGGAAGAAAGCAACCTATTTGGAACTATATCATAATAAACTTCTCTTCGATAGCAAAACCTCGTTTAAAAGGAAGACAAAGTAGTAGCTAGTTAAGAGGAACCAACTAGTACAGCAGTCGACCTCTCTGCAGGGTTCAAATCCTGCCTGTCTCCTGGTCGCATGGCATCTTCAGCAACGTCACAGGTTGACCTCTTGCTCTGCCTCTGTCTCTCCACTTATAAAAGATGGGCAATGACAGTGCTTGTCACACAGTAGTAACTGACACAGGAACTGAAGTGCTTAGCACAGTACACAGGCGTTAGTAAACACTCAAAAATCATTGTGTAGAATTAGGTAACTATGAACCGTGAACTCTGTTCATGATTTTCTTTGGTTATTAGAGTTCAAAGTATTATGAAAGGCAAAATAGCTTTTTTTCACTCTAACAAGTATGTTTCTCAGTAAAATAAATCCTGACACATTTCATATTTTTGAGATCACAGATGTTCTTTCCTCCGATGAGTAAACATTGTGGAATGTTATAGTGGGAACGGCTTCCAAGTATATTTGGTTCAGCAGTTGTTCACCATTCACAGTTTTATTATAGTCTTTTATCGTGTGGAATTTCATGCGTTAGTGTATGTGATACATTAATTGAAAATATCTAGTTTGTGGACTAGAGTTTTGCCAAATCCGTTCTTTCGTGAAGCATAAATACATATAAAATAGAGGCCTCTCACTGAGGAATTTGAAGCTACAGCATGCTGTTTTCATTTTAGATCATAGCAGAGCTTCAGACGACCATCTCCTCTCTGAAAGAGGAGAGCAGCCAGCAGCGGCTCGCTGCAGAAAGGCAGCTCCAGGACGTTGTACAGAAGTTTGAAGATGAGAAGAAGCAGCTGATTAGAGATAATGACCGCGCAATCAAGGTAATCTGGAGACCCCAGTAACCAGTGGTACCAGCTGCTTTAATGTAATTAAAAGGAGGGCTGAAAGCCCAGCAGTGGGCGGATGAATGCAGGTATCTGGCTGGCTCACACAGCCTGCAGTGATCCACTCGCTGGACTCCACCTTTGATGTAGCCAGTGACTCAGGCTGCCTTCCCTCTAAGAGATCACATGCCAGCGGAAAAAGTCATCTGGGGCAAGCCCCGTCCATTCACATTGAACAAATGTTTGAAAAATACCCTGTCCTTTCTCTTGAGAACCACTGTGGAGCTGTCTCCTGAAGTCAGAATGCCTGTTTTAGCCCAGCACTGCTGGCTGATAAATTCAGAAGTCAGCTTCCAGTTTACAGTCTGTTCTCCGCCCACATCCCTTCATTATGGATTCGCATAGCGAGAAGGAACGTGTTGGAGGCTTGGAATGCCAGCCACCTGATGTGCTCTGACGCCGCGCTGTGTTGCTGCTGAGAACCTCGGCTGTTCCCAAACGGCTGCAGAGGGTCACACCTTTCACGGCAACAGCAGACCCCCTGCCCTGGCTCTTTAGGTGAGGGGCAGTTAGACCGCAGAGTAGTTTCTTCTTGGCTTCATAGCAGTGAATATTTCTGTAAGTGTCTACATCATGCTGTGTTTAATCTGCGGGGATAAGCATCTGGAAACCTTTATAAACAAGATTTAAAAGAGAACAAAACATTTTTCAAAGAATTCCCAGCAAAAGATTATTTTTCAGTGATTTTACTTTGTTATAACAATGCTTCAAGTATGTAATCATACAAAGCAAAGAAAAATAAAAGAGACATTTGGGTCACTGCCTTTTTCTGCCTAATCCCTCCATCTTTCTTTTCTCTAGCCTATTGTAGGCAATCTGAGTAACTTAGGGAGAAGTCAGTGTTAATGTCAGTTGCTTTGTTGTATATACACTTTAAGCCCGGACAGCACTGAATAGAGGAAAAACCTTAAGACATGGACCGAACCTTAGAGGCGAGCATATCCAGCCTCCTCACTTTAGAGGTGAGGACTTGTTTTGTCGTTAATGAGATTTTCCCTGTATTTTTCCATCTGTGGGCGTTTTCTCCCCCTACCTGTGATGAGACCAAAAAAAAGATGCTTCTTTTTCATATTCTGGTAATTTTAACAAATCTTTGAAACTCTTCATTTATAGATGCAGAGGAAGTACTCATTGATCTGTAGAACTGTTTTGCTTTGCATGAACTGACTTGACAACTTTATTTAAATTCTTTTGCTATATAAAAACTTCATTTTAAGTGAGTTTCTTTTCCACTTGATACCCAGATACCGAGTGGTAGGTAATTTCCACATTTTAAATAAGTAATTGAATCCCCGTATATGCAAAAGGGGAACATTCGTTTACTTCATAACAACAGAGTTTCCAGTACTGTTTCTTAAAGATTAAAACATCTTGAAAGAAATGTAATTAGTATAACTGCCTATTTTTAATTAATTTTTTTGCAGTTTTAATCCATTCACCTGTTAAAAGGGAAAAACATTCTGACCCTAATTTCCAACAGACTGTCAAATCATAAAGACTGAAGTTGAAGTTAAAAGATGGCAGTATATATATATATGTACATGCCGCTCCGCGGCATGTGGGATCCTCCCAGACCGGGGCGCGGACCCGGTTCCCCTGCATCGGCAGGCGGACGCGCAACCACTGCGCCACCTGGGAAGCCCAGTACTGTTTCTTAAAGATTAAAACATCTTGAAAGAAATGTAATTAGTATAACTGCCTATTTTTAATTAATTTTTTTGCAGTTTTAATCCATTCACCTGTTAAAAGGGAAAAACATTCTGACCCTAATTTCCAACAGACTGTCAAATCATAAAGACTGAAGTTGAAGTTAAAAGATGGCAGTATATATATATATGTACATATATATATTTATATTATATTTATGACATATAATGACCAAAACATAGGTACCTGAAAATAATTAAAATCACAATGTAGATAAGATATAGTTGAGTTTTGATTCACTCATGTAGATTATGGATAAAGTGAATGACTTTTTCTTTTACTAACCTATATCAGATAGTTAATGTATTAGCACTTGTTGCCTTGCACGATTTTTTTTAGGCTATGTCACAAAAAATAATAGGAATAATAGCTGATATTTCTTCAACAAGTAGTATGTACCAGGCTCTCTACCAAACGTTTTCATTCACCTCACGTTCCATTGTCTCATTTAAGCTTTATGAGTAATCTTTACGAGGGAGAGTGTTTCTATCATCCCCATCTTACAGATGCGAAAACTGAGGCTCTGGGGTGAAGTAACCAGCCAGAGGTCAGATGGCCAGATAACTGTCAGAGCCAGGTTCAAGTCACGGTCTCCTGACCTGACCGCCTCAGCTATTAACCGTTACACCAGACCCCTGCATCCACATTGTCTGTGAAAGTGAATCAGTGACCAAGTCCGTAACCAAGTCAGGGTGTCGCCAGTCTGATTCCCTGTCTGCCTGAATGATGACAGCACTTTTGCAACAGTTGTTTGATCTGGACATTCTAATTGTGTTTGAGTGTATTGTACACGCAGATACATGGAGGGATAGAGGTACTCAGAGAGAGACAGAGTCACCACGAGGCTTGTATTTGGTTTTCTGAGACCAAGTACATTTGCCTGCATGTACATTCAAGTAAGCTCGTATGGACCTAATGCTCTGTAGTATTAGGTCTTACTGTGTGTAAATATTCGCTATAAGAACAGTGTGCGTGGGGCTTCCCTGGTGGCGCAGCGGTTGAGAGTCCGCCTGCCCATGCAGGGGACACGGGTTCGCGCCCCGGTCCGGGAAGATCCCACATGCCGCGGAGCGGCTGGGCCCGTGAGCCACGGCCGCCGAGCCTGCGCGTCCGGAGCCTGTGCTCCGCAACGGGAGAGGCCACAGAGGTGAGAGGCCCGCGTACCGCAAAAAAAAAAAAAAAAGAACAGTGTGCGTGCTCATTATGAAGTGCGCCTCCCCCCACTTTCTGGGTGGAGAACAGAGTGCACAGAAGGCCCAGCGCTCACTCGGCCGGGGCCTCAGAGTGTTCCCGTGGGTAAGGAGGCCTTTCATTAAAGTCAGTCTTCAGAGAAAACGGAGGTATCGAGTAGGCCGCTGAAATCCAATTAAAGGGCCACCGGTCTGGGGTAGTGTAACACGATGAAACGTTTCTGGAGAATAATTTGGCCATACCTACCATTATTACATTTCCCGAGAGACGTGCCTAGGCTTTGACCCATTTCCAGAATTTGCCCCACGTGGCAATTAAAAACTTGCCCTGAGCTTTAGCTTCGCCAAAAAGATGTTCATCCCTGCACTCGCTCATTTATCTCATAACTGCTCGTTGCTCTCCCGTCACGTGAAAGGCATTTGTGGTCTCCTTGCTATACCTTCTTTTCCGCCGTAGCACATCAGCTGAGAACTAAGCAATATTGAAAGCGATGTTGGAGAAGGATATTTAAGGATCTTGAAGATGTTCGCAAGATAGTTGTCAATGAAAATGCAGTTTACAAAACAGTAGGTACATATGAGGTCATCTTTGCCAAAAAAAAGTACCTATAAAGAGAAAAAAAACTGGAATTACATATCAACATTTTACTAGTGGTTATCTCTGAGTGGTGGAATTTGTGGTAATTTTCTTCTTTCAGCTCTAAACTTTAAGTTATAACAACAATTTTCCAATAAGGGACAATAAAAAGTGTTTGGTGAAAAAGGAAGCGCCTTGGCCCAGAGGAAGCCAGTCCTAAGGGAATCCCGCAGCCGAGACTCACAGCAGGCACGAGCCTGTGGCTAAGGAGCGAGGCCTCTCACAGGACGGAACTCCTGGAGTGCAGGCGTTAGCGCGGTAGAAGCGCAGCCACACGAGCAGATCTTCTTTGCTGTATGTAGTGCACCCTATCTCGGGAGCAAAACATCTTCATCACTTTCTTACTGCTTTAGTCCACCCCTCGCCTTCAGGGTCAAGCTTCTAAAAAGAGCTGTTGTCTGTACTGCAGAACAAACCACCCCAGAGCTCGGCAGTTTAAGCCACAGCTCTGTCACACGCCCACGATTCTGTGGGTCAGAGACGTGGGCGGGGTGGGGCTGGGTGGGTCTTCTGCTCCACGTGTAGCCACGGGGGCTGCGGGCCTCGTCAGCGTACGTTCTCCAGGAAGCGTGGCTGGGGCCGCGGCGTCCAGGGTGGGTCCAGACCCCCCGTGGCGCCTCGTTCTCCGGGCAGTCAGACCTTGTGGTGGAAGCTGCTGTCTAAGAGTGGGGTTCAAGGAGGTGAAGGCAGACCTGCGCTTCCCTTACGGCTACCGTAGGAGACTCACAGGGGCACTTCCACCGCATTCTGTTGGTCAAGCCAGGTCCCAGGGCCAGCCCCGACGCAGGGGGAGGGGAGATGGTCGCCACCTCTCAGAGGGGGGAGGGGAAGAGGTTGGGCGGCCACGTAGACCCCCAGCGGCAGTCTGCGCTCCGCGTCCAGCCCCCATCTCCTCTTACCCCTCACCTGCACAGAGTAGTGCAGGGGGAAACCTGTGTCTATATTCCTACCACCCAGAATCAACATTGCTCATTGGTCAACATTATCATCAGGGCATATTTTTAAAGAAAATCTACTCTATTTTCGTAAAAAATGGATAGTGGCATACGCTCGTAAATAATTCAAAATGCAGGGAGCCAGAAGGGTAAAAATATTTAAAGTCACCACAGATTTCATCACCCAGAAATAGCCATCTTGGCATCAAGATGAACTTCATTTCAGATATCCGACCACATATAAGGAGAAAAGAGAAGGAAAGCCAGAGAGACGTACAGAATGGGTTCATACTCTAGGTTCGGTATTTTTTTAGTTTTAGAAAAATCTCAAGTTAATTTTACTTACATTCAGCTGATGAAAGAAGCTAGACTAAAACAGGAGGAGTTGTTAAACTCTTGGGCAGAATTTGATTTGGGGCTGAAAGCTGAGTAGATCAGAATACTCACCGTTGTTCCCATTACCTCCTGCCTGGGGTTGTGTTGTATCTTTACAGCGTCTGGGTTTACGATATTCACAATTTGTCTCTAACCGTAACCCTTAGTTTAATACCCATGCTATCTTTAAAGGACATGGTGCTTACCACTAGGCCTTTTATACCCCAGCCTTTTGCACTTCCATTCCCGAAGTTTTTACTTTGATGTGGTTCTTAATTGGCTGAATTTCATGGTCAAGTAGTTCCTTCAAGATTCACGGTACTACCTTCGCCGAGTTTTTCCATGTTTAAGAATGTCTGCCAATGACCTTTATGTTTGAATGACACGTTAGATGGCACAATATACTTGTTTTCGTTTTTTCCCCTGAGAACTTAGACAGTGCTCATCTAGCATTTAACATTGCTGTGGAGAAGGCTGGGCAAGGTTTGAGCTTTCCCCCACGCCAGTGATTTGCATTTTCTGGGGGATTCCTGGAGCAGTCTTTCTTTATCTGGGAAGTTTAATAGATTAACCAGGATACATTCAGCAGTTAACCAGGATCCCTCTAAACATTCAACGTCCCATATCAAATGTTTCTGAAACACAGCGCGTCTCCCCTGCACCAGTAACACTTATTTGTAGTGTCTCTGCGTTTTCTGGAACCCGAGGGAAGGGGGGGGTGAGCTGGAGTAGAGACCTGCGTGCCTGCAGTCTGGTTGGGCTGACTGTTCAGTTGCTGAGTTCGCACTACCTTAATGGGGGGGGGTGGGGCATCATAGAATCCATTAGGGGTTGAATTATCCCAACTTGGTGTGTCTTCCTGAAGGCTGGACACCTTCACTTTCCTCAGCTGTACACAGCTCTGACTTCTACCTGTGTTCCCACCCATCCCACAGCCAGAAGAGGAGAAAGCTGAGGCTACCCACACAGTGTCCTTGTCTTCAAAGTTGGTGGTATTAGTGGGAAGTCCTGGGGCTTTGTTCACCCTAACAAAGTAACAATTTGGGGACATGGGCAGGTTCTGAAGTCAAGTCACTGAAACGCTGTAGTGTCTCCAGAGTCATGTTTATTTCCTTCACCACAAGCCCTTGAGGGTTTTTTCCTATTGTGTCCACCTTACTACCCTATCTCAGTGCCTCAGTGCTTTTCTGCTCATTTTCACTCGTATTTACTCACTTCATTTGGTGTTGGGAGAGGGAAATTCAGTCTCCTGTGTGATCTTAGAAGCCTGTTTGACTCCTTAGTAACATTTAACAAGGAACCTGTGTTAGTCAGCAGTTGCCACAATGCTGTGTAACAAACAATCCCCGAAGCTCAGTGACTTGTCATAACAAACATTTGTTTTTCTTAAAACATATCTATGGACCATTAGTGTGCTTTGACTCCAGGCTTTAGATTGGGCTCAGGCCTGCTCTACTTGTCTGTACAATCTCCTCACACTAGTAGCTGCCTGGGTGTCCTCCTCATGGTGGATTACAGGAGGGCAAAAAATGAGCAGGAAAAAAGTCCCTGCAGCCTCAGCTTCATTTCCATCCACATCAGTGGGGCAGGGAAATCATATACCCTCTCTAGTCTGAGACCATGAGCATCTATGAACAGTGATTTAATCTGCCACGTAAACAGGCTCTAGAAACTGCCTTAGCTCCATGGCAGCGCTTTCCCAGTTCATCAACCATCCTGAATCCGTTTCTCCCATCCCCCGTCTCCTCTTCCTCTTTTTGACACTCAAATATTGGTGTTAAGCAAAGTCTCTTCTGTTTTCTTTGTATGTGCTGTCCCTGGACAATCCCAGCCCCTCATGTAAACTTCCACGCAAATGAATTTTGAATCTCCACCTCCACCCAGACTTCTTCTGAGCTCTCAATCCACGTTTTTTTTAACAGGATGGAAATTTTATTTTATTTTTATTTATTTATTTATGGCTGCATTGGGTCTTCACTGCTGCATGCGGGCTTTCTCTAGTTGCGGTGAGTGGGGGCTACTCTTCGTTGTGGTGCCTGGGTTTCTCATTGCAGTGGCTTCTCTTGTTGCGGAGCACGGGCTCTATCTAGGCACACGGGCTTCAGTAGTTGTGGCACGTGGGCTCTTAGTCGCGGCACGCGGGCTCTTAGTCGTGGCGCGTGGGCTTCTCTCTAGTTGTGGCGTGCAAGCTTCTCTCTAGTTGTGGCGTGCAAGCTTCTCTCTAGTTGTGGTACGTGGGCTCCAGGGCGTGTGGGCTCTATAGTTTGCAGCATGCAGCCTCTCTTGTTGAGGCGCGCGAGCTCAGTAGCTGTGGCACACGGGCTTAGTTGCCCCACGGCATGTGGGATCTTAGTTCCCTGACCAGGGATCTAACCCGTGTCCCCTGCGTTGGAAGATGGATTCCTTCCCACTGGAGTCCCATAAAGGGAGCTTTCTAAAACACATATATGAGTATGTGGTTTGCTTCTTAAAATCCGTCAGTGGCTTTCCATTGCCTGCAGGATGAAGTCTACCCTTGTAGCATGGCATATGAAACACTTCACCACCTAAATGAGTGGTTCTCAAGGTGTTGTCCTCAGACCCCTGACCCCTGTGGGCCCCTGAGATCTTTTCAGGGGATCCACAAGGTCAAAACTACTTTCATAATAGGACAAAGACATCAGATGCCTTTTTCACTGTGTTCACATTTGCACTGATGGTATAAAAGCAGTGGAGGATAAAACTGCCGGTGTTTTATCATGAGACATGGCATTGACGCTGAACTGTATAAGTAGTCATTTTCTTCACCACCACATACTTGTGCTTTTAAAAAAACTGAAATAAATAGTATTAATTTTATTAACTCTCAATCCCTGAGACCACATCTTCTAATATTAATAGGAAGGACACATAAAGCACTCCTGCTGCATACTGAGGTAGGATGGTTGTCTTGAGGAGAAGCAGTTCTGTATTTGTTTGAGTGGGAGCTGAACTCTAGTCACTTGGAAAGAACGATTGACAGGCAAACTATCGCATAGTCTGTTCTGACTACCTGGCAGAGGTTTTCTTGAAAATGAAGGAAGTGAGTCTGACACTTCAAGGACAGCAACTGACTGTATTGTTGCTAATGACAAAATTTGAGCTTTCAAGCAAAAATTAGGAATTTGGAAAACTTATACCATCACTGCAAGCTTGACAGCTTCCCAGGACATGAAGACTTTTCCGATGAGATCAGTGGTATTACTAATGATGTGCACGGGAGGAAACGGAAGAATTAGTGAAGTGTATCAACATTTGGCAGATTTTTATAACTCTCTGAACCAGTGTTTTCCAAATCACTGTTGTTACAAAATCACGCATAGGTGAAAGACCAACTCAAAAAACAAAGTGGACCAGTGGATTTTAATGTTAACAGTACACAAAGTTTACTGATAGAGTTTCAGATTCCGCATGGCAGCTAACATTTTTAAGAAACTACCGCTTGTCAATTTTTGATGTAGTCACAAGGAATATCCACAATCATCTGAAAGGTTACTAAAGTACCCCTCCCTTTTCAACTGCTTACCCGTGTGAGACTAGATTGTCTTCCTATACTTCAGCCAAAGCAACATCTCGTAAGAGACTGAATGCAGAAGCAGAGATGAGAACCTAGCTCCTTCTACTAAGCCAGGCGTTAAAAAGATTTGCAGAAGTATAAAACATAGCCACACTCCTCACTAATTTTTTCTTGCTTTGGAAAAATAGTTACTTTTATTTTAAAAATATATGTTTAGGTTCATACATAATGGGTTTATTACTGGTATTTTTAAATGAATTAATAAATAAATGTTTTAATAGTTGTTCATTTTAATTTCTAATATAGTGAATATCGGTAGATATAACGCACATAAACAAAACCTCTTCGGGGTTCTTGATTTTTTTAAGAGTGTAAAGGGGGTCCAGAGACCCAAAAGTCTGAGAACCACTTGTCTAGATGTGGCCCTTCTCTCCACTGTATCAACAGCCAGCCCTCAAGCTTCACGCTCTCTGTGATCACACGAGCTCCGTGTAGAGTGCTTTCCCTTAAGATTTCAGTGTCACCTTTCCGTGAGGTGTCTGAGTGAGAAGCCCATGCCAGCTTTGCTCCTTCCTCTCCTGAAGCTTTCGCTGCACTGTAATGGTGGTCCCTAACCCCTCATCCAAAACCTAGAATGTGTTTTGCACATCAGCATCTGCAGGTCCGGGGAGGTGGTGTAGAGCTTGTCTTTATCTCCAGGTGGGTCTGGGACAACACGCTGCACCCAGACTCACGTGCAGCGAGATGCATATGAACGCCCCAAACGGGACAAACAGGAACTCCGAACCCCCTCACAGCGTCAGGCAGGCTTTGTTGCTTCACAAGTTAACCGCAGCCTTGCAAAAACAAGTCATGATTTGAAGAGGATTTGGGGACTGCAAAGAGGAGATTGTGACCTGTATTTGATTCCTTCTCTTTATCACCAAGTAGACTGTAAGCCTCTTGAGAGCAACCACTTATTGAAGTTCATGGCTTAGTGGAAGTTCTAGAAATATACTGAGTAACTGAATGATGTTACCACATAAATCAAGGCTCTGGAAACTAATCATGTCACTTTATTCTCATTTAATTGATGGCAGCAAGCTTGTAAATATTTTGTGAAGCTATAGCAGATATGCAAAAATAACTAGATTTGTGGTAACAGTAATATATTTTGCCCAATAGGCAGATTCTAATAAAATACCCTACACCTTGTTTACACCTAATTTCTGTACTCCAGCACTCCAGGGGGAGGTCCCACCAGGCTGTACCCCAAAGCCAAGTCATCTGCTCGGCAGTGAGTGCTCTCCGCTGAACTCCCAGAAGCTCATGGAGGGGGGGGGCGGAGAAACTGATAGAAATCGTTGTATGGAGAGACCGGGGGACATTCCTCTGGCATCACATGCCCCACCACGGCTAAGCCCTTTCTTTGAAGCTGGTGTATTGAAAGTTCCTCACTGTGAAGCCAGATGTCCGAGCAGAGATTTCATATCAAGGAGAAATGTCATCAAATTTTTGCTTGCAGGCCCAGAAAAGAGATTCTAAAGCACGGACGCTCCTCTCCCTTGGCCACTGACTAGAGTTCACGAGAAAAGGTCGGCTGCCAGTAGGACATCTAGAAATCTGGTCTGTGTTACCCGAAGGGCTTGAGGGAGGGAAAAAAGGACATTTCATAAGATTGGGCAATTCTCACTGTGCTAAAAGCTTACAGGAATCCATTTCTCAAAGAATAAAATTACAGACCTCATTGTGGGGTTTCAGGAGCGTTGGGAAACAGAGAAAGCTCAGTGCCTGGCGTCACATGGCTTTGTTGGGGACCCGCTCGCACGTTATTTAATTGTCGTCTCCCCTGCCTACACGTCCTAAGGGCGTGGAGGGCGCGGAATCGGAATGGATAACGCTAAGAAGAGAGGTGTATTTTCCATCCCACCCAAGAAGGCTTGCCTGCTCACTCAGAAAGGAAGACAGCCATTCAGTCACAGCAGCATAAAGCATGCGTGCCATTGTCCAGGAAGGGTACTGCAGAAGACGAGCTTGGATACAGTGAGGCAGTGAACTATGACCCTGCTGCTAGAGCAGGGAAGCGCGATGGCAGTGCGTGAGCAGAGAAGAAATGCACGGTCCCCCCAAGTGCTCTACCCCCGCCTTTCCTCCAGGTCTGCTCTCTGGCAGATTTTTGTTTTATTTAAAGACTAGTTGAAGATTATTTGTTCAGTGGAAAAAAACCTTCAAGCACTATGAAAAATGTTTTTAGCCCCTGGGACCTTGCCCGTGTATACTAAGGAATCGAGTAGGGCTGGATGGCTGACAGCGTGACTGACTCGGGGAGACTGAAGGAGCACAGGTGAGACGGGCTCTTCCCGCCGCGGCGGCGTGGACGGTACTCTCTGCAAGAGTCGAGTCATTAAGCGACTCGACACGGTTCAGTTCATTACTGTCCCGTCCAAAATACGAACTGCTTTGGCTAATCAGACATAGGAATATAGATGTATCATTCAGGTTTTTTAATGTATAAAAAATTAACAAATAACTATTTGGAAATATTTTCATCTTTAATAATTCCGAACTGTATCAGAAGCTATTTCAATGTCAGTATGATGGACTGAAATATATAATGTCATCATTATGTAGGCAGCAACAACTAAAATGACTGAATGATTACCATGTATACATATGTGTTTATACAGGTAATTGTATATATTTACGTACATGTGTATATTCAGAAGCGCTGGGTTATATAGGATCCTAATTATTAGAAGACTTGACAATGATTTTAATATATTAAGCTAATTTTTATTTTAAAAATTTGGCAATGTCTCACCCACCACAAATGGCTGTTTCACTCTGGCAGAAGCTGAGCTTCTGTTCAGTGCCTGGTGACTCAGCCAGCCTGTCTGTCACCACTTCCCAGTATTGAAGTTCGGGCCTTTTCCTTCCAGCTACCATGACATTACCTCTTGCTTCCCAGGATTTCCTGGGAAAGGATTCCACACCCTGCTCATGTCTTCCTAGGCTCCATCCCCCAGCCTCAGCGCTGGTGACAGCATCACCCAGTCGGTGTGCTGGCTTGAAGGAGCCTGTTGGTACGTTGTCAGGAGTGCTGCCAGCTGGAGCACGTGCACCGTGGAAATCGGGGCACACTGCTGCAAGTGCTTCTTGAGAGCCAGCTTTTCCCAGCGCTATTAAACTTGCACCAGCCTTCAGCTGCCCGTGGCCCCCTCCCCCCGCTTTCCTGATGAAGCTCCCTTCCAGCTCTGGTCCCCCTGGTCATGAGGACCATCTGCCTTCCCAACACAAGGGGTGTAAGGACAGATGGGTGGATGGACTGCGTTTCACTACCCTTCTTGGTACGCTTCCTAGCTACCCGCCAACCCCGTGCTCTGCTTTTTCTGATGCGTATGAGTCAACTCTACCAAATGTCCCCTTAAAGACCCTTTTCCAATCCCAGCGTCACAGTCTTCGAAGTAACCTGCTAACTCTTGTCTAAATTGGGTGGTGTTTTCCCACTTCTAATCATCCTCCAGCTCCATGCAGCATTTGACCGAATTGACCAACAACTTTCCTTCTAGAGCAAGGCTTGGAAAACTTTTTCTGTAAAAGGGCTGGATAGTAAATATTCTAGGTTTGGAGGGCCATAAGGTCTCTGTCACAGTTACCCAGCTCTTGCTGTTGTGGTGTGAAAGCAGCCTTAGACAGTTGGTCAACAAGTGGGCGAGGCTATGTTCCAATAAATCTTTATTTAGGAAGACAGGCCAGGTGGCAGATACGGCCCACTGGCCACTGTTTCCTCACCCCTGCTGTAGGAACTCACTCTTCTCTTGGCTTGTCTCCTCTGCTGGTCTCTCTCCCTCCTCGTGGGTGTCCTCAAGTCCGTGTCCTGAGCTTTGCTTGTCCTTTTCCCTGCACAGTGAGCTCATCTCCCCTGTGACTTGAGCTGTCACTTCTATAGAGATGCTTCCCAGAACCCTTGCCTGATTCCTGGTTGGGCCGCGTATCTCCCGCCTGTAAATCGTCTTCTTTTGGAGAAGGTACCACTGTTTCACACTCAGTAATTGCAACATGCAATTAGCATCTTCCCTTCCAAGTTGGCTCTTCTTTCCAGTCTATCAGGGTTACCCCCAGTCTTTCTGTTTCCTGTTGCAAACTTTGGGTTCGTCTTTGTCCTTTCTTTCCTTCATCCCCGTTTATCTCAAGTGTATCACCAGAGTCCTAAAATGTCTTTCTTATTCCTCTGATAGGACCCTGTTCAGAGCCCTCCTCAACTTGCGATTGATTTAAAACAGTCTCCCTCAGCTGGTGTCCCTGCCAAAAGCTCTCAGCTCCGGTCCAGCATGAAGAGCTCTGCCAGAGAAATCTTAAATCACCGATTTCCCTGCCTTACAAAGAGTGCTTAGAAATCAATACGAATACACTAACCAGCCAGTGGACCAAAAGAGCAAAGGATATGATCACAGAACTCACAGACAAAAAGTAATATCCAGTAAATATGGGAAAATGTGCTTATTCTCATTCCTCATTTAAAAATGTAAATCGAAACTGCAAAGTTTTGAAGGGCCTGGCTGCCACTTGATGGGCATAAATTTTGAACCTGAAAAAAATAGCCAGTGATGCAGCAGCGTTACTGGAAGTTTAAATCAGTGCAGCCTCTTTGGAGGTCAATGTGGGGGAATGTACTGCCATTTCAAGTGCACATAACCTTTGAACCTTTGGTTCCACTCATGGGAATGTGTCCCGTGGATATAGTTGCGAGGCTCTACAATATCTTTGTAGCACCATTTGAGCAAAAAGCTAGGGAAAAATAAATTATGGTACATGCAAGCAATGAAATAGTATGAGGCCATTTTAAAAGAATCAAGTAGACCTCTCTGTGAAAGTGAGCCGAGATTGCCGACATTAGTAAGTGAAAAGAATGCAGAATGCTATGTACATCTAAAGTTGCCTGAATGCATCTCAGAAATGGGTAACTGGTTATTTTGGAGAAATAGGACTTTCTATTTTTCATTTTATGTCTTTTGATGATGTTTTCATTTCTTACAATGCCATATTACTAAACTGCATTTAAAGGATCTCTTTTAAGGACAAGGTCAATGTCTTGTGCCGGGCTTTCGAAGCCCCGCCAGGTCTCTCAGCATCCCGCAGCACGTGCGTTCCGTTCTAGCCAAGCCGGCTTCTCGCTGTCCTCACGTTCACGGCGGCGCCGCGCCCTGCCTTCACTCGTGCTCACTGCAGCCTCGTCGTCTGTCCTCAGCCTTGTTGAGGCCACCAAGGCCATCTCGGGGGCCTCCCTGCCTCCTCTGGGAAGGTTTTCTGACTGCCCCGGTCCCTGGGGAACCTTATACTTTCATGAGGTTCTGTCATAATGCTTAGTGATCCTCTTCTTGTTTCTGGTTTCTGCATAGCACCCACAGTACTGGGCACTCCAAAAGAGACTTAGTTGACTTAAAGAATATAATCTCGAATTATTATATGCTAAATTTTATGCCTATTATTGTATTTTAAGGCAGCTTTAAGCACATCAGCACCAACCCTGCAGTTAAAAGAAGTAGGGAGACACACACACACACACACACACACACACACACACACACACACACACAGACACAGTCTGCAATCAAATACCTAAGCCTTTGGGTTAGCAAACTGCTCTCTGAAGATGCCGAGATCCTTGATGTGTTAACACATTCAACCACTTGAAGAAGTTCATGCTCTAATGTGAAATTGTTTCATCAGAGACTTTCTTCCCAATAATTAGATGAGCTCATCTCACTTGAAGGACCAGGAAGGACTTAGCATCTAGAGCAGCAAGTGGGGAGGGGGGACATAGATGGTAATTTAGGGGCCTGAGGAGTAGAGCTGGTGGTGTCTTCACGGGTGGGACCAGCAGCTTCAAGGTTGGGCCACCGTGGAAGAGGGGGAGTGATTCATATGTATTTGTGACTGTGGTTTACATGATCCTACACTGACACGTACAGGCTGAGACACAGGTACCCTTTTAAAAAAGGAGATGGAATGTGTGCATATATATGTGTGTATGTGTGTGTATACATACTTTTCAAGAAAAGATAGAATGCGTATACGTGCATAGCTACATATACATATATTTTCCAGCAGTTATACATTCTTAGAAAAAAGTGAAGCTATGAAAACACAGTTGTATTATCATAACTGATTCTGCATAAATATGCCTTGTAAATCATGGGAAAATTTTAAGACAGGCCTTGCTTATTTCGCTTTACATTTATAGAGTGTTATTTTTAGGAGATTTGTTGCATTAAAGAAATAAAACATAGAGAGAGTTAACTTATAGCTTTACACAGACTTTGTAAGGAACTAAATCAAATCAATAAATTAATGAAGATAGTTTTTATACATAGATTATATTTTCCAAATGCATATAATTGGAGAAAATTCATGTGATGCTGTCATGCCATCAAAAAAGACCAAAATGTCATTTCCAGGGATGTCACTAGGAGTCTTTTGCTATCATAGCAGCAGTAGTAGCAGCTGAAACTAGAGGTTTGGAGCGAAGAGATCTGGGTTGGTTGGTGGGTTACAGGAATGCTTTAATGTTGGAAGCACACAGAGGAAAGAGAAGAATTAAAAACAAAGACACAGCCCCCATGTTTTTTGAGAGGCAATACCCTTTTGCTTTTATGTTTCTGTCACTTGCTCCAGGATCCTTCAGAAAGCCCTCTAACCACCTAAATAAATATTCATATGGCTGCTCAACATCTCATTAATAAACCAAGATTTGGTGGTAAAATACTTCAGAGTAACATGTGATTTGCATCTCACCCTTGTTTAACTTTAAATCTCAAGCAATTAATAAATTAGACTCGAGAGGTTTTTAAGAAGTAACATCTTACATGCACCACAAATTGCATTATTTTTATGTGTAAATAATGATGAAAGGAGAGATTGTTCCTTTGATGTGTATAAACTACACTGTAAAATATGCAGAGAACATTCTTGAGTTTCGTTGCAGCCAAAACAAATAGACTAGTTCATAAAACAAAGCAGCAGCATTCTTAGAAACAAGCATTACTTTTTCTTTTCTTCCCATTTGCTCTTTTTCCATCTTATATTCTTGCCATTCCTTGGGGCAGATTCATTCCAAGTTCAAAAGCGATTCTAGCCTGCATTTCCTCAGCCAGGGAACCGGGTCCTTCTCAAGTTCTTCCCAGTGAACTTGTCTTCCCGTCAAGCTCAGACCAGATCTCAGTCGGACTGCTGGTTCTCCTGCAGTGAATCATTTTTGTCGGTAGTATTTCATTGGTGCTTAAAAAGCCACCGTTTCAAATGTTAGCAACACCTGGAGTATTGGTTAGGAATATCGGTATTCCTCAGAGAGAGAGATTTACTTACTTTTCTGTCTTCCAAGCTGGCTTATCTAGTTTCCTTTTATTTATTTACTTTATTTTTTTTGGCTGCGTTGCGTCTTCATTGCTGCGTGCGGGCTTTCTCTAGTTGGGGCGAGCGCGGGCGACTCTTCGTTGCGGTGCGCGGGCTTCTCATCGTGGTGGCCTCTCCTGTTGCGGAGCACGGGCTCTAGGCGGGCAGGCTCAGTAGTTGTGGCGCACGGGCTTAGTTGCTCCGTGGCACGTGGGATCTTCCCGGACCAGGGCTCGAACCCTGCATTGGCAGGCGGACTCCCAACCACTGAGCCACCAGGGAAGTCCCTCCTTTTATTTTTAAATCGTATCTGCAGATCCTTGTTTACAGAGTCTGAGTCTGACCTGATTTTTTCTTTGGTATACTCAATAAAGAGCACCTTGTTGTAAGCTCATGTCTCCCAGGGGAAGGATGCAGAAACGGTTTGGACTCCTGTTAGAATGTGGAGCAGGTTCAGGATGAACCTCACAAGATGGTTCGTGTTCTACATCTGACCAGGCACGTCTTCTTCCTTGAACACAACGTGTAGCTAAGGTGAATTATGAGGTAGTTACGCTGAACTGGAGAGGCCAGAGGCGTACACTTGACCTGCAGTCCCTCCCAGCCTAGAGAGCGCGTCTTCCTCCACCTGAGCAAATTTGCCACGGCCCTGTCTCAGCCTTGCTGACAAGTCCACCTTCCCTTCTTGGCCTGATGCTTTTTCATTAACACTGACCCTGAGCGCTGGTCATTTCAAATAACAGTCTTGTCTCTCAGATCCTGAGTTGCCTTTTCTCTAGCTGAGTCTTTATTCCGATTTCTTTTCTTCTGATGGCAGTTTTCCACCCGAGTTCACCATCTTCCTGTTCCCATCCATCCTCCCTTTATTCTTAACAAGGCGTGATGAGCAGAGTATTGAATATAGTGGATTCCTGTGAAACTTGCGTTTTATATCAGCTAACATCGCAGTCCCACTGTATCTCATGGATTACTAGTATCTTAACGTTGAAAAGCCTCTTAGAGAACTGGCTCCCCAACCTCCTGTTCTCCCATCCTCATCCCATCTCACAGATAAAAATCCTGAGCCCATCTGAGGGGACGTGCGTGGTCCTTTTCACGTAGCTGTTGGCAGCTTCAGGCCTCGAACCCAAGGCTTCCACGTCTTTGGTCTTGCCCTCGTGCTCCATGTATTCAAACACACATGAAAATGGAAATAAAGGAAAAGGTATTTTACTTTAAAATATATGTGAGCTGCCAAAATGGATGAAGCGTCTTCCTCACAATCTTATGCGGTTCCTTGTGACTCAAGTAGAACTTCCCTTTGGCTTTTAGCCTGGGGCTCAGCGAAGTCTTTGCTTATTTGGACTGTTGAAGAAATGTTTCCTTCTGTAGTTGGCTTTGTTGCTTGCTGTGATTTTGTACAATTATCACTAGTTGTCCTTGGAATCAACATGTTTAAGTCCGATTTAGAATAGAGGTCATGATTTGAAAAGCAACTTTCTAAGCACGTTACCTAATTGGAAGAGCGTTTCAAAGGAGGGAAATGCTGGTGAATCACGGTCTCTCACAGCCTCATAGACGGGGAGCTTGGGCAGACACGCCACGACTGGTTTGTGAGAAGACCGAAGAATTCGTTTTCCAAGAGGAAACCGATCATTTTGAGAATCCATGTCGTTCAGATGGCTTTATTTCTATGATGTCCAATGATCAATGAATGAACGAAAGGAGTCAGTACAGCAGCCTTCTTTATTTTTGGAAGGACACTAACAGTGGACTGAAAATGGCAGGCTCTGGGGTCTCTTGGAGTAATTTTTTCAACCTTTGCCAAACTGTGAAGTGTTACCCGAAACCCCATCTTTCTGTTACCACTGTTTCATTTTTCTGAGGCTCAAAGCATCCTCTTAGATGTGCTTGCCTGTGTTGCATTTCAGAGACGTACAGGGATTAAGAACGTGGATTCTGGAGCCAAGACTGCCTGGGTTCAAATCCTGCTCCGCCGTTCAGAAACCGTGGGACCTCAAACGAGTTACTCTCTGGGCTCTCTGGGCCCCAGTTTCCTCATTTCAAAAAACGGAAGTTACAAAAGATGTGCAGGAATTGCTGTGAGAATTAAATGGATTCCTGCTTGAACAGCATTTCGAACGCAGTGCTTCCGCTTACTAAGTCCTACCTATGTGTAACTGTTCAACCATGACTTTAAAGACCCGATCCGGTAAGAGCTGGGGGATGCTCGGATGGAGCCCTACTGAATAACCCCCTCTCGACCCCGTGCCCTCGAGCCACCGTCTGTGCTCCGCGCCCGCGCCTGCCCTCTCGCTTCACAGTCTGGCTTCGGCCCGTCCCTCACGGGAACCGCTCCGCGTGTGGCTGGCGGCGTCCTCGTTGCTCAGCCCCCGGAGCCCTGCCCTCGCTCTGCGGCCCCCGCAGCACCGACGCAGTGGAGGCGGGCCCCGCTCGGCCCTCTGTGTCCCTCTTGCCCTCGAATCCCGTGGATCCTCGGGGACTGTGCTGGCCCCTCTTCTGCTTCGGCCGGGGGACGCACGCGGCCGCCTCCCCCACTGCCGCCTGGACGGGGACAGCCAGCGGCGTTCTGTCCCTACCCCACGTCCCCCGTCTCACTGCATTCCAGACCTTTCTGGAAGCGTCCTGGGCTTCCACACAAACCTCGGCGTAGCCTGCAGGAACCTGAAACTCGTCGCGTCCGCACTGCGAGGCGTGCCCGGGCCCCGTCCGCCCCGCTCCCGGACGCCGGCAGCGGCCCTGGCCTCCTTCCCGCTCCTCGCTCGTCGCCGCAGGCGGCCTGTCGCCCGGCCTCCCGTCCGCGTGCCTCGGCCCCTCCCGTCGTGCAGGGGGCGCCTCTGTGTCCTGATGCCGAGCGGGCGCCGCCCGCAGCCTCGCCCTCGCGCCGCTTGTCCCGCGCGCCCAGCGCCGGCTTTGCCCCGCCGGCTGCCCCGGCTCGCGCAGGCGTGCGAGGCTCCGCGACCCCCTGCCGCCTCGGCAAGCTCGTGCCTCCGGCCGCGGGCACCCCAGCCTCGCTCCTGCGCCGCCCCCGCGACCGGACGGCTCGCGTTCAGCCCCGCCCCGCCTGCGCCGCGGGCTCGTGTCGGGCGCCTCTGCCCGGGGGGCCGCCGCCCAGGCCCGGCGTCCGCTCCACCCTTTCGGCGCCCCTGGGGGCTCGGACTCTCTCCCGGCCGTGGGCACACGGGCGTGGCGACGGCCGCCACCCCTGCGCTGGGCGCTCGGCTCCAGCAGGACGAGGGCCGCTCACCGCAGCCGCGAGCCCAGCCTGGTGCCGAGCCCTCGTGGTCGCTCAGCGCTCGCGCGGCGGCCCGCCGGACGGTCACTGGCGGATGAAGGCCGAGTGTCCACTCGAGTGTGGCCCGTATGGATCGGTAAAGACAGAGTGCCTCTCAGGAAGCACTTTCCTTTCTTCAAAAACAGGGTTTTTTTTTTTTATTTTATTGGGGTATAGTTGACTTACAACGTTGTGCTGGTTTTAGGTGTACAGCATAGTGATTCAGTTCTACATGTGCAAATTTGTTTTTCAGATTCTTTTCCCATACAGGTCATTACAGAATACTGAGTAGAGTCCCCTGTGCTGTACAGTAGGCCCTTGTTGATTATCTATTTCATACATAGTAGTGTGTACATATTAATCCCAAACTCCTAATTTATCCCTCTCCACCCCTGGCGTTTCCCCCCTCTGGGAACCGTAAATCTGTTTCAGAATCTGTGAGTCTGTTTCTGTTTTGTAAATAAGTTCATTTATATCAATGTTTTAAATTTATGGCAACACGCATGCAGAGAAAGCAAGCGATTTCATTTCCGAAGCACCCCTGAACGCTTATATTCTCCACCACGCGTCTGGGGCACGCCCTCAGACTCAGCCTCACACCCCCGCCCAGTCCCTCCTCTTTCCTGTTTTCTGTACATCTCTCTGGGGCAAATCATTCATAGCACCTCTCTGAATTTTTCATGCAGCAACACTTGACAGAACTTTAGGGCTGAAAAAACAATCATACTTACAGGTTTGACCCCAAGATAAGAACATTTTCTGGTCTATCCTCTTTCAGTTATCAACCCCTAGACCATCTAGAAGTTCTGAAAAGCTGGATTTCCCTTCCTTTCTCCTTAGGATATTTAACCCACTTTTTGTTTCAGCATGTTCAGGCTGGATTGTTTCATGACATTTGTTAATGTTTTATCAATAAACATAAAGAAATATGTCCCCCCCCAAAAGTTCAGCTAAATCCTCCCAAAATGAAATCAATTGAATTTAATACGAATACATGTTTAACTGCTAATGAAATAGACATTAAAATTAAGGGGTCCATGAAAAGAGGCTGTCTTCCTAACGGGATGAGTTGAAGGAGGCGCTTTGCAGAAATTTAATCATTGATTATATTCTAGAGAAAAATGTAAATATTTGATCGAAATTAAAATGGTAAATGCAACTTCCAGTTAAGATATAGCAAAATATCGCCTTAACATTCCAGGACATTCACTTAGTCAAGTATTGAGAGTTGAGATAGATACATTTTACATTAATAGAGAAAAGTTGTCAGAAAAAAATATCTACAGGCAAAAAAATTTTATCGTTCCCTTTAGTTTTTAGAGTGAGATTGCTTCAGATGCTTCTAAGGTCTGCCTGCCAAGTGCCCATCAGTGGGCCAGGCAGAGCAATCAGCTTCTCTACTTGTCTTTCCCGTATTTTCCTCCTGGCCAAGAAGTCAGGGGCCCTTTGAAACATTTTCACCTTCAGCCACCCATGCCTCATCGGGCTACTAATTCTCTAGCTACTAGTTTTCCAAGAAACGGTGTGCAGGAAAATTATAACTTGAAAGCAGGGAGAGTCTGGAAAAAGAGATTTGACCCAAAAAAATGTTTTTAAAACAGTGCTTTGTATTTATCATATGGCATCTATAAAGTATAGCTCCTGCGCTGGGGGATACTGCATGAGACTCTGTACTTCCAAATGTCTGCCTTTAGGTTAAGCCTGGAGCCAGGAGGAAGAGCCGGGATTCAAAGGCCAGAGAGGAAAAAGCGCTAATCAAAAGAATAGATAAAAATTATGTACAGTGACCATAGTATGGCATTTCTGAAAATCATCAGATCAGTTTCAAAACCTATTTTTGTTCTATTCCTAGTGTCTTTTTGGAGTTTTTCTCTGTCTTCTGGGACTAACCTGCCTTCCTCTCTGTGAGATCATTACAGTTTAGAGAGAGTGAGCTGTGTGCTGCCCGTCTGGCCACTTGCCTGAGGTACATGACGTCCTTTCAAAGGCTGTTTCTGGGGAAGGTTTAAAATTCATAGTAAAGACTTTTAAGTGTGGTGTAGTCAGAAGTCCTACAATAATACATATTTATTTAGCTGAGCAAATTATATTTCCCAATGAGAGCCCAGTCATAAAGGTTAGCATTTTTCTAGGAATTAAATAAAATGGAACATGTAAATATAAATTTCATTGCAGATGAGAATGTCTTCAGGCTTGAATTATTTGCACCATTGTTTAGAGACTGGCTTCTGTAGGTATAAATGCAATTTTTAACTGAAAAGTTGTGGCAATATTAATAATTTCTAGAATCCAGACCTGGGATTGCAGCACGACTCCCAGTCTGCCACCTGCCGTAACCTTCTTGTCCCATCAGGTTCCCAGCAAGGCCCTCAGAATCACATCATCCCCTGAAATGCCCGTTTGGGGCCTCGTATTCTCTAATTGTTTTTCTCCTCATAGTGTCATGATGCCGACTCTTCTTTCCCACCTTTACCCCCCAAATTTTGAATCGATTACACACACCACCAAGGCTATTGTAGGAAGATGTCTCCCTTGCATCCCAAATGGAAACGTGTTTCCCAACAGAAACATTGTAGTAAACGGTGGATACTCGGTCTCACAATGGTACAATATAATATTTCATACACATACAGGTTAAATAAGCTTTTTCAGGTTCAGCTCTTCCCCCAGATACAAACTTGGACTTGACCCTGAGAACCCTCCTCCCGCCCGCCACCCGGACCACTTTCCCCTCTCGACCTCTTATACCCTCGGGAGAGCAGGGCTGTGCTGTTCTCTGCTTTCTCCCCGTGCGTTCCTTCCTGGTTCTTGGCTGGCTTCCCAGCGTCCGGTTCAGTATATGGCAAACAGTGAGCTCTCGTTCAATGTATGTTGAAGGAAGAAATGAATTTGGCATTTACGTCTACCAGCTAATAAAACCACGCTCTTAAAAATGATCGACTTGCACCCACTGGTTTTCCGTATTAGCTGTGGTGCTGGGGGTGGCGGTGGTTACTGTGACCGAGGTCATGTTGCTGGTGACGGGATGGATGCTGTCGGTCGTGAAGCCGTGGATTCTGATAACCACCTGCTCCACGCTCCTCTTAAAATGCCCTCTACGGTTGTGTTCACTGGCTCTTCTTTTCTCTTCGGGAGCCCTGAATATAATCCCTGCACCAATGCTCCATGATGTTTTTCTCTATTTTTTCCCTCAGTAAACTCACCTCGGATCGCTTTGCAGAAGAATCACAACTTTGACCCTAGTTTCCCCTGAGTTGACACCCCTGTGGGGATGAGCTCTCAGAATCGAGAGCTCAGTGTGTTTTCTCCCCGCTCGCGCCGCGCGTGACCCCAGCTATGCTTGGCTCCCTGGCTGCCTTGTCCCTTCCTCGACTCCTGCACAGTCAGCTGTTTCTGCGCCGTGCATTCACCCTTAGCTTTCTACCCGATTTACGTCCGTGGCCTCCCGCTCCCGACTCTTCCGGAGTCTCCCTGCTCCGTGCCGTCCAGCTCTTCCGCGTGTCCCTAGAGCAGATGAATCAGCCCCATGTCTAAACAGACCGAATCACGTCCCTCCCCTACTCAGAAGCTTCCAGAGGGGACTATTTTTATTGCCTAAATATACCCACTGTTTCCGTGTATATAGATCTTTAATGATGATGTCTCTTTCACCAGGTCAGAATATGGGATTGCTTAATTTAACCAAATGGAGGCGCAGTTAAGCTTTTCAGAGGCGAGGGAGTGGAGGAGCTCAGAGCACGCCTAAGGACGCGGGTGGCTGATGAGCGTAGGGTTCAGGGAGGGAGACGGCCACGGCTGCTCGCTCACACTCTGAACCCAGAGGTGAAGGGAGAAGAGTCAACCGACAGAAGCATGTTCTGTTAGGTGGTGTGTTCATCTTCACATCGGTGGCCAGTAATTGCCAAGTCAGTGGTGAAAATTTGGACACTACATAGACCTTCCCCCCCGAAAAAATATTGTAAAATATCTGGTTTGTTGGCTCTTTGACACTCTGATCAGTTGGGTTATCACAACCCAAAGAAAATTAGATGTGACAAACAGAATTACCTAAAGATGTCACATATTTACACTGTGGGGAGGGAAATGAAAATATATGTTTTTATATCTATATATATGTACATACGTATGCATGTGAACGTGTGGGACACAGAGAGACGTGGGCGGGGGCTGGGAGGGTGTTAGAGCTGGGTGGGAGCTGTCTGGGCCCTGCTCTGATTTTCACTTTTGAAAACTGAAGTTCAAAGGGACATATTGTCTTGGGAAAAATCAAATCCTTTTTGGAGAGGAGAAGGTAGAAGATGCTTGCATAACTTAGGTGAAGATTATATTCAAGGTTTGAAGAACTGACATTCAGACTCCTTTACAAGTGTAGCTGGGGAGCTCGTGTGCGCATGTGAAGAGTGGCCGGAATTAGAGAGAAGAGGCAGTTTGCATGTCGTGTCCTTCAGCTCCTTGGAGGGGAGCCTAAGGAAGAAGGAGAGTAAACGGACTTGGCCTGCAGGAAAACATAGCTCTCAGAGGATCCGAGGGATAGCGATGGACTGTGTTCATGGAATATTTGCATTCTGCTGTCACCTGGACTTGTCTTGTTAGGAACCAACGTGCAGCACAACAATTTGGCGTGGCTCTTAAAATACCTTCTAAATTGTTCTTTAGACAGTATAGGTTTTCCTTAAATGGCTATCTTTAGATTTTCTTATGTTTTTGTTTCTAAAGTTAATATAATTTGTATCCTTTGCAGATTTGGACTTGAGGTTCCCCAAAATAAAAACAGCAATTTCAGAAGGCTATGTAATGATTTCAGTTATATCAGCAGGTTCTAATTGTCTGCATACCTGGTAACACCCTAGACCACTACTATCTGCTAGAAGAGCCATCCTCTACTCCCATCTTACATTATGCGTTTCCGTAAGCTACCAGAATACTCGGGAGCCATATGTCATCTACCTACCTTACTATAAAGTTCAGAAACCAGAAAAAACACAGGAAAAGTGAGAATGATTGATGTATGGAGATTGCAGTGGGGTTTGGGTTGTCAGTGTACTAGGCTGCGAATGCTTCGAACGTGTTTCCCATGCGTTTGTGGTTTTTTTTAATTTTTTTAAACGATTTTTATTTGTATTTTTTTTGGCTGCATTGGGTCTTTGTTGCTATACGCGGGCTTCCTCTAGTTGTGGTGAGCGGGGGCTATTCTTCGTTGCAGTGTGCGGGCTTCTCACTGCAGTGGCTTCTCTTGTTGCGGAGCACGGGCTGTAGGTGCAAGGGCTTCAGTAGTTGCGGCACACAAGCTCAGTAGTTGTGGCTCTCGGGCTCTAGAGCTCAGGCTCGGTAGTTGTGGCACACGGGCTCAGTTGCTCCGCGGCATGTGGGATCTTCCTGGACCAGGGCTCGAACCCGTGTCCCCTGCATTGGTGGGCAGATTCTTATACACTGCACCACCAGGGAAGTCCCTTCCCATGTGTTTTGTGCCTTGAGTCTGGCTTTCCTAGTTTTATGCCCAGTTTTCACCTCGTTCCTGACCCAGCATTAGCCAGTTCAGCCTGGCACAGGTGATTTTTGGCATAAACGAAGTTTCGTTACAGTTCCATGGTGCACAGCCCTGCGTCCCATCTAGTCCTTGCTTCTGAGTGTCACCCGTGCGCCCGCCTACACAGAGGACAGACTCACTCACATCTCCTCATCAAAAGGGAAAAGTAGAGCAGGGCCCAGACAGCTCTAACCCAGCTTACTTTCTAGTACTATTTTGGTCACTATTTACATTTGCTGGGGAGAAAGCAGAAGGCTTTTTTTGTTGCGCAAAACCCTTCTGAAGCCCCATGGCACAGCAGAAATTATATGTTGGTCTGGGCTTTGCTGGTCAGATGGAAGAGGGCGGTCACTACACATGGAGGATGGGGCTGCATGTAACCCTGCCCTGCTTCGTGTCAGTGCTGCAAGCATTTTAATACGCCATTTTCCAAAGTCTTTGGAACTATTCCTGCGTGGGATATAAGCAATGTTAGACATCGTTTTCTCCAGACTACTTTCCACCTGCCATATAAATACAGAATAGTCTCCTCGGAGACCCAGAAGAAGTGGATAAAGAGGTGTTTATTTTTTGTCCTATTATTCATCTTCTGTGTGTCTTATCCGTGAGTTATAGGAAAAAACATCAAAATTACCCCATGAGGGCAAGAACCATTCATCCCTCACCCCAATTTCCCTCACTTGCAGCATCTCGGGAACTGTTCTCTTGAGGACGGTGGGCTTTTGATACAAATCCGTTGCGTGAGCACAGGGTGAAAGTGAGATTTCTGTTCCTCATGTGCCGCTCTCTGCAGAATGGGGGGATGGGGAAGGAAGATGACCCCCGCATCCAGCTGGCTGAGAGCAGCACACAAGGGGGCAAGAGGAAGGCAGACGTGGAGGGGTGTCCCCAGAGGAGCATAACCTAGAAGAACTAGCGTGGGGAGGCCGGGAGACACCCCACATCCACTCCCGTCTCGGCCATCATCAGCGATGCTGGGGTGCGGGGGGCCCCCCCAGGACCACGCCGCTGACTCAGGTCCCTGTTCAAAGATAAACAGGAAGTCGAAGTGCCTTGATAACAAATCATGGGCTGATGTTCTGGAGTCCCTTGAATGTGTCTTGCCTTAGATTAAATTGAATCAGGAACAAATTGAATGTGTTGAGAAGGATCCAAGTGGACCAAGAAGACCACGTGTGCAACTTAAAGTGGCCGTAGGACTAGAGGGACCTGGAAATTCAAGGCCCCTTTCTGAGTTTACACCGAGGGGTGGAGGAGCTGCGTGCATGAAGCAAGATTAAAAGAACAGTGGGAGACAGCGGGATAGAGGCTTTATGATTACACCCGGCGAGCCAGGCTGCTCTCGTGCGCGTGGGGAGAAGACGGGAAAAAGACGCCGGGCTCAGAGGGGTGTATCAGGGTGCAGGGAGTATGGAAATTTTATTTTCCTCTTTATGCTTTTTTCTGTTTTTTTTTTTCTTTTTTTTTTTTTTTTTTTTTTTTTTGCGGTACGCGGGCCTCTCACTGTTGTGGCCTCTCCCTCTGCGGCTCTCCCGTTGCGGAGCACAGGCTCCGGACGCGCAGGCACAGCGGCCATGGCTCACGGGCCCAGCCGCTCCGCGGCATGCGGGATCCTCCCGGACCGGGGCGCGAACCCGGTTCCCCTGCATCGGCAGGCGGACGCGCAACCACTGCGCCACCAGGGAAGCCCTTTTTTCTGTTTTTCTTCAACTTGCATGTATTATTTTACAATCAGAAGTAAAACATAAAAACATAAAAAGAAGTAAAACATAAATTTTTAAAATTGATGTTAGGTCCTAGAACAGAGATTGACCTACTAGTGGGAGATTGAGAGGCCTTAGCTATTCTGAAGTTGGGCCAACAAGCCATGCTAGCAGTGAATCAATGAGGAAATAGAATTTTTAAAAATTTATTTAAAAAGTCAGATTTCCTAGGCCGCATCTTGCAACGCACTAAAATGAGTTTTACCAATTTTGACGAGACACAGCGCTTATCTTAAGCTGTAGGTAGGTGTTTGGTTTGTGGCAATTCATTTCAAAAAACCTGTGCTAGCCTTACGGTTTTAGTTACAGGCATAATTCATTAGTAAAAGCAACCCTTTGATGACGTTAAGGTTGAACAAATATATTTTGGCTTCATTCTACCAAGAAACGGCTTTGGGTTTTGCTTAAAAATATTTTTTTGACGATTTGCATCCCTACATTAAGTGTGCTGGGTCTTTTGATTCAAGCTGGTTCTTGTATAGTTCACGGAGTCTCGCACATTATTGTCTTTTGCTCAAGTTAGTTTGAAAGGTGTTAAAACATGATTAAGGGCTTTTCTTTGTATTTATCACGTACTACTCCTAGTGCTTAGAGGGATAACACTGACGCTCCTGGAAACAGTTACTGTTAATTCAGTAACTCACAAAAAGTTGTAATCCTTCATGTTCTCTTTTCTAAACAATTTTTTTATTGAAGTGCAGTTGATTTACAATGTTGTGTTAGTTTCAGGTGTACAGCAAAGTGATTCAGTTATACATATATACATATATATATATTATTTTGCAGATTCTTTTCCCTTATAGGCTATTACAAGATAATGAATATAGTTCCCTGTGCTATACCGTAGGTCCTGGTTGTTTATCTATTTTAAATATAGTAGTGTGTATCTGCTAATCCCAAACTCCTAACTTATCCCTGCCCCCCGCCCACTTTCCCCTTTGGTAACCATAAGTTTGTGTTCTGTGTCTGGGTGGGTCTATTTATGTTTTGTATATAAGTTCATTTGTATCTTTTTTTTAGATTTCACATATAAGTGATATCATATGTTATTTGTCTTTCTCTGTCTGACTTCACTTAGTATGATCATCTCTGGGTCCATCCATGTTGCTGCGAATGGCATGATTTCATTCCTTCTTATGCTGAGTAGTATTCCATTCTTCTTTATCCATTCATCTATCCATGGGCCCATAGACTGCTTCCATATCTTGGCTACTGTAAATAATGTTGCAGTGAACATTGGGGTGCATATCTTTTTGAGTTACTATTTCGTTTCATTCAGATACGTACCCAGAAGTGGAATTACTGAATTGTACGGTAGTTCTAGTTTTAATTTTTTGAGGAATCTTTATACTTTTTTCCATAATGGCTGCACCAATTTATATTCCCATCACCAGCACATGGGGGTTCCCTTTTCACTACATCCTCGCCAACATTTGCTACTTTTTGTCTTTTTGATAATCGCCGTGCTGACAGGTGTGAGGTGATACCTCACTGTGGTTTTGATTTGCGTTTCCGTATTGATCAGTGATGGTGAGCATCGTTTCATGTGTGTTGGCCACACCTGTATGTCTTCTTTGGAAGAATGTCTGTTCAGGTCTTCTGTCCAGTCTTTAATCGGGTTGTTTGAGTTTTTTTAATGTTAAATTGTGTAAGTTCTTTACATATTTTGGATATTAACCTCTTATTGTTTATATGATTTGCAAATATCTTCTCCCATTCATTCTGTTGATGGTTGCCTTTTCATTTTATTGATGGTTTCCTTTCTTGTGCAAAAGCTTTTTAGTTTGAGGTAGTCCCATTTGTTTATTCTTGCTTTTTTTTTTTTTGTTGCCCTTGCCTGAGGAGACAGGCCCAAAAAGATATTGCTAAGACCAATACCAAAGAGCTTACTGCCTATGTTTTCTTCTAGGAGGTTTACGGTTTCAGGTCTTACATTCAAGAATGTCTTTAATCTATTTTGAATTTATTTTTGTATAGGGTGTGAGACAGTGGTCTGGTTTCATTCTTGAGCATGTCGCTGTCCAGTTTTCCCAGCACCATTTATTGAAGAGACTAGTTTTCCTGCATCATATATTCTTGCCTCCTTATCATAGATTAATTGACCATATATGGGTGGGTTTCTTTCCTCTAATTTACCTTTGCAAATGCTGTTTCTTTAGCAGACAATTTTCCCCCTTCCCCACCTCTGCCTGTCAGAGTTGTTGCTGTTATTCAAGGTTTTTCCCAAATGCCACTTCCTACCGGAAGACTTTCCTAATCACCTTGTGCTTTTCCCCCAGGTCATTTAATTGTATGTGGGGTTTTTTTTAAGTTTCATTATAAATGTTTGCAAACATACCCAAAAGTAGAGAGTTTAGTAGTATGAACTCCAATGTATCCATCATGCAGCTTCAACAGTGATCAAGATTGGGCCATATTTGTTTTACACTTTCTCCTTTTTTTCTTGGCGAAAATATTTTAAAGCAAATTCCAGACATCCCGTCACTTTATCCTACATGTTTCAGAATGCCTCTCGGAAAATGTGGACACTATGTCACTCAGCCATGGTGCCGGTGTCATACCTAAGAAAATTAACAATTATCTTTTAGTATCATCTAATACCTGCTTCATAATTAGATATCCCCAGTTTTCCTCAAAAGTGCCATTTTAAGTTGATTTGTCTGAATCAAGATCCAAACAAAATCCGAACATTATGTTCGGTTGTTACATATCCTGTGTCTTTTTCATTCTAAAGCAGACCCCTCCTTTCTTTCTGTTCCATGCCGGTGACTTCCTGCAGAAGCCCAGTCAGCTGGCCTGTAGAATGTCCCGCCTTCTGCATTGATCTGCTTGCTTCTTTGTGGTGTCGTGGAACTTCTTCCTGTGTCCTTCCCTTTTCCTTTTGTTCTCTCAATTGGACACTTAAGACACTTACAGAACTCGCCTGCTTTTTGTCCTTATCACATACCTTCTAAGATAGTGTAAGCGCCTTAAAAGGTGAGACCACGGCTTATTCCACATTTTGCTTCCTACGTGATGTCTAACACATTGTATGTATTTTTAAAAATATCATTCAGTTGAATTATCTAGAAAGAGTTTTGCTTCCTCTTGCACAAATGTGAGCTGGAGGTATAGTCAATGCCAAGATATTTATATTAGGAATTAAGCTGCCAGAGAAATCTCAATAATGTAAGTCGCTGTTTCCTAATTTGCACTGAAAGAATTAGAGCCTAAAGTAAAGTGGCACATTTTTATATCCGAAGATGCTAAACACTTAAGTGACATCTCTAAGCCCCTTACACTGTCTCCAGATCCATATAAAAGTGACCTCAGAAATCAGCTGTGTTGTGCATTCAGCATGAAACTAGGTCACTAATCATTCTTCTGATCAGAGAATTGAATTCTGCTTAGTAGTTCAGAAATCAAACTGAAAGAATGACTGTAAAAACACTATCATGTGTATGCTTTGTTGCTGGTAACGAACTGCAGTCCAAGCTTCAATAACCAAAAGGAAGTGGGAGAAACTTCAGAAGGCTGCACGATAAACGTTTCTGACAGTGTGTCAGCTGAACATTAAGCAGGGTCTTTGCAAACCCTCTCATTCTAAGTGGTTTAAACGGAAGGTTTTAAACTTCCTCCTTCGTAAGTACTGGCTCCAGATATTGCAGTGTCCTAAGGGTGAAAAAGAAAAAGAGAAGAAAAACACTTTACCCGGCATATGTATAATTTCCATCCCCTCTCTGAATGGGGGTGCCGGAAGGGCTCACCTAAGAATCTCTACCTTCACGTCTTAGGAATTTTCTCCATCATGTGTAGGGATGTGCCAACGTGATATTGGAATGGGCTCCTTCCTAACCTGATAGGACTGTGTACACAACATTACAGGAAAACAAGTGAGCACATATAATAGCAGTAACACTCTCCTAATGCAGTTTTCCAGATTGTCTCATGATGAGAATACTCTTGGTCCTTACATGGATGAAATGAGGTGTAGAACTGGGTGGTACAAAAGGAGTGGAGGCGGGGTGGAGTTTCAGAGAGAAAATATGTACAACAAGGGAATTTTCTTGCCATGGATATTCGTTTCCTGGGGCTGCCATAACAAAGTACCAAAGACGGGGGGTGCTTAAAACCGAAAGCTGTTGTCTCACAGTGTTCTGGAGGCTAGAAGTCTGGGCTCAAGCTGGGCCAGGCTCCCTGTGAAGGCTCCGGGAAGAATCCTGCCTCGCCTCTGTTCCCTTCCCGGGTCCTCCGCGATCTTTGGGGTTCCTTAGCTTGTAGGTGGCTCACTCTCCAGTCTCTACGTCCATTGTCACTTGGCCCACCTCTTCCTGGGTGTTTCTCCTCTTCTTATAAGAACACCTGTCAGATTGGATGAAGGGCCCACCTGTTCCAGTATGACTTCCTCTTAACTAATTACATCTGCAGCAAGCCTCTGTCCAAACAAGGTCACATTTTGAGGTTCTGTGGGTTAGGACTTAAAATATCTTTTGGCAGGGACGTAATTCAACCCATAATTTCTTTTTTGACATCATACTCTAAGAGGCAAACCATTGGCATCGTTGTTACTGTTGAATGTGTGACTTAGGAACTTTTTCTTCCTGCTTTTCCCACATTTTAATGGATCACCTTAAAGTCTAAACATAGTGCAACCGAACCGAGTCATTTCAGGTCACTGGAGGCTTCCGAAGGGAGCTAGCAGGGCGCGTTGCAGGCGAGGCGGCGAGAAGCGCCCAGGCCCGGGGCGGGGCGGGGCGGGGCTGGGCCCCCGGCGGGTGGCGGGCGCGAGGCGAGGACTCGCCGCGGGCCGTGCGCGCGAAGCCGGGGCGCGGGGAGGCGGCTGCGTCGCCCACCAGAGGACAGCCGGGCAAGCCGCTGGGGTGGCCCGAGCTGCGTCCTGAGCTTGGGGGGTTTGGCGTGGCGCTGCCGACAGCCGTGCGCGCGGGTGCGAAGCAGGGGCAGGGAGGACTGGTGAGGCGGTGGGAGCGCGGCTGAGCTGGGGGAGCGCGGCAGGAAGGCCCCAGCAGACCCGCTGTTGCCGGGCAGGGGTCCGCGCGGGCGCGCCCCGCCCCCGAGCGCTGTCTCCTCGGCCCCGCGTTCTCACACTCCAGCCCCTGCCGCCTTGTTGCTACTGAACGTGTGTCGCCGAGGAACTGATTTCTCTCTCTCTTCTCGTCCGTGTATTTTTTGTCTGCCGCGTTCCCCGCCTGGGCGGGTGGCGGCCGCTCGCCCCCGACGCTGGGGTCCTGCTTTAACCTCCTCTCTCACAGCCGCGCCGGCGCGCCCTGACCGAGCCCCGAGGGTCTGTCTCTGGCTCTTCTCCCAGCCCCGCGCCCCAGGCCCATCCCTTCTCCGCAGCTCTTATCCTAGCCGGCCCCGCGCCCCCCGTGGGACCCAGGTGGCCTCCTGATGCTCTCCCGGCTCTGCACATTTTATGCTAGACAGTCTGTAAAATTGTGCTTTTTAAGTTTCTTTCTGTTTTTTTAGGGTTTCCGCAGCGTCTCTCGCTGACCTGAAACTTGCCGTTCTGCCTCACTCTGTATGCCTAACCCTGGGCAAAGTCCCCGTGTGCCCAGCCTTGGCACAGACGGTGGTGAGGCTTCGAGCACGGTTTTCTACCACGCCGACCGGCAGAGCGGAGACACGCTCTTTCCCCGGCTGGTCCCGTGGATTCGCACGTGGCTCTGGCCGGGGCTCTGAAAGCACTTCCAGGGGGCCTCGTTGCCACCACTTGCCACGCTGTCACCTGGATGTTCTTCCCGACCTGTCCGGCTGGCCACCCTGGGCCCTTTGGTGGTTCCCTTTCCTGCAGGATAGAGTCCATAGTCCCCTCGGCCCCCGAGGCCCGTCACGGGAGCCCAGGCTGCCTCTGCTAGTTGGTTCCAGGCCCCGCGTCCGCATGCCAGGCTCCGTGTGCCGCCAGCAGCCTGCCGTCCGTGTGGCCACGCCTTGTCCTCTGTGGCGAATCTGGGCGGACCCCTCCCCGCTCCTGCGCAGTCACACCTCACCTCCCCGCGGGCCTCCTCCCCGCGTGCTGCCTTCCTCCTGCCCGCCAAGACTTCCCTTTAGCGCTGTTCACGTGATGTCACTCTTCCTTTATAAGTCTGTCATATACATATAGGAGCCAGTGCTTCTCCAGGGTAACGTTTGCCACAGGGCCTGGTGTACGTTCAGATTATAGACATACTTCTATTAATGCATGAAGTGGATTGTCTAAAGAAGACTGTTGAGAGAGAAGAATGGAGCGATGAGAACCTGGTTTGGGAGAGATCCGCTATTTGAAGGGGAGAACAGGAGGAGGAGCAAAAAGCTGGAAGAGAGACGAAGATCCCCAGGGTTTCGTGGTGTCAGAGGAGACGCTCTCTGGAAGGAGAGGTTCTCGCAGCGGCCAGGGCAGCAGAGAGGTCAAGGCACGTAGAGACGCGAGGAGGGCCATTGCGCTGGCCAGGAAAGCCTCACTGCTGACCTTGCAGAGAGCAAGCTTGATGGGGTGTGGAGAGCCAAGTCAGGCTCTAGGCGAGGAAAATGGTAGCTGATGGGGGAGAGTGGGGGTCGTGGAGCAAAACGCGTGAGAAACGTGGCCGTCGTGGGACAAAAGACCATCGGGATTAAAGGGGCCGGGAGGAGGCTGTCCCCAGGGCTGGCGTCCGCGCTCGCGAACAGCACGCGCGAGGGGACCAGTTTCCGGCGGGCAGCGGGGAAAGTCAAGACGCCGAGAGAGGCTCAGCAGAAAGGGAGGGGCCGGCAGTGTGACCGGGCCTCGCGGGGCACGTGATCCTGTCCGGAAGGGCCAGTGGGTCCCCGAGTCACTAGATAAAAACAAGCGTTTCACCTAGCTAAAATTTTATTGGCGTTATTTTTATGGTCATTCACGGTGAGTTTGGGATTTCACATTTATTCTTGTTCTTCCTCATCCTGAAGTCGGCAGGCTCAGTCGTAAGCCGATGAGCAGTTACTCTCAAGTACGTACGGACCCGACCTGTGGCATTGACGTGTTAGATAATATCTGTGTACGGTTTCGGTTGTATGAATTTGATCCTGTCAGTGTTGTTGTGAAGTTGGAGCTGTACTTGCGTGTGACCACCAGGAACCTGCGTGACCACTTGTTCGCGGCTGTGCCATTTGTCTGTTGGCGCTTCAGTAAATGTCCACGTGGAAGGGTGACGCGCTACCACCAGCTTCTGAAATGTGCTGTGCCAGCTTCTGCTGGGCTGTCTGTGCTGTGATCACCGTTTAGTGCTGATGCGTGAACGTTCCAGGTCTGTGCCGCGCTCTTGGGGCGTCTGGTCTTCTGCCCCCGCCAGTCCTTCCACGGACATGCACCCCCACACGATCTATTCGGTCATCTGATTATTCTTCCGTCTTCTCCACAGCGTACTCCAAAGTGTCGTTTTCATCTTCCAAAGGCGCGCGTGCACGCTCACAGGTGTGCAGGTGTTGCTTTCCGTTGTCATACACCCCCATGTTAGACCCAAAGGAGGTATTTTTCGCCACAGTGATTGTGAAAAGTGAAACAGGCGTCCTCTTACAACTGCGTTGGGTTGAGTAGTTGAACTGCAGTCATAGTTGCAATCTTGAAACCCGTCTGCACAGTGAGGGGTTAATGCTGAGACTTCTTCCCTGCGCGCGTGCAAGTGTGTTCTCATGTATGTATTCGTAAGTGTACTTTTGCCTGTTCACGGTTAAAGGGTGCATCAGAGGCACAGCGCAGCGTCACGTAGCAGCTCGCACAGTCCGTACCTGCGTGACCTGTGTCGGTGCCGCTTGGACGTGCTGTCACTGAATAGGGTGCCTGGCACCTAAATAGCGAATAGTGTCACAAGCCGTGCAAATAAGAATTCTTTCATTGTCTTGAGCACCTGAATCGCGCCCAGGAAATGGTCTTCTGCATCTGGGCTCTTTATACTCATCTGGAATTTCAATTCCATGCAATGAAATTGGGTTGACTTGCCTCTTCAATGAGTTCTTTCTGGCAGCGTTATCAGGACTCCTTCATCACGAATATCACAGAGAGAGTTCTTCCATGGCTTTGCGTTTGATTCTTCTCTGCATGTCGTTTTAACCTGTCGGGTTTCCTCATCTCTCCTTCGGCATCGACCTTGTGCCGATGCTTTCTGGTCCCGTCTGGATGATTGTCACGTTATCCAGATCCCGACTAGTCATCCATCAGGCGCTGCAGAACCCCCTCTCTTTGTGGTGTCAGTGCCCTTTACTCCTCTTCCTGTTAAAAGAGGGGAAATGGTAACAAAAACCAGCATCATGTAGCGCTGGCTTTTCTTTTTGTGAGTATACTGTTGCCGCCATATTCCACTGAGAACTTTCAGATAAAGGTGTTATATTGCCAAGCAACAGAAGAAGGGCTATTTTTTCTCTTTTGTGGCCATCTGACCAGTGATCGCTGGTTTACTGGTAGGGGAAACTTACTAACGTCTGAGGGATTCCACACGCCGTTTGGCTGGGCTGGGTCAGCCAGTAGACGGGCATCAGCTGAGGGCACGGTGGCCCATGCTGAGGGGCAGGTACGTATGGGGGTCACACCCACTGAAACCCCTCCAAAGAGCAGCAGATGCTTCTTGTGGTCCACCAGGATGGTACATCTACAGGACGCTGATTCAAGAGAACATCTCCCATTAACCCCTGGCAATGGGGCAGTGGTGGGAGGGTTAATTAGATGCCTGGTGTCCCCTCACGGTGGCTGTCACACGCGACCGCCGTGTGTTAGGAGAGCACGCCCGTCCTCGCTCCTCCAGAGCCGGTGCTCTGTCACTGCCCGTGTTACATGGAGGCTGGGCCAGGCTCCTCCCTTCAAACTCCACCCTTACTGGACGACCAGATGCCCGGTGACGTATCAACACACCACGTGCCGCGAGATCCCAGCCCCGACTTGCCGTCCTCTGCGCGTTTCTCTAACTTTAGGTCTCCTCTTGGTGCACATACTTAATACGAACCCCACGATTCTGTAAGAGTTGGACCCCAGCCCGTCTACCTACCGCTGTGCCCGGCCACCGAGGCAGGAGGGGTTATCGTTGGCAGTTGCAGCCACAGCACAATTATTGGACCGATAAAACATGATAGTATCTTTAATACATTTATTCTATAAACCAAAGTATAAAGAAATGTAATGGGCTGTTTGAATCCAGTGGACGTTTTGATAGGAGCAAACACCAAGGACCTTCCGGCCTGGACCAATGTCTCGATGGCCGTTTTGGACAGGACTAAATGTCCGCTAGTTGTGACCAACCCCTTAGAATTTGAAAAGAGAAATGAGGGCACTGATGGATGCACTCTCTTGAGGAAACAAGAAGGGACACCCCTTTGGACAGTTGAGGGGGCAGACGGGGTAAACCTCAGACATTTTTATCTAGGGACGCAGTAAGGAAAGGTAGTTATGTAATTTGAGGGGGGGGGATGAAATCTGGAGAAATTTTAGCAGGAACACCCCAACTGTTTTCAATGAAAAGCAGCTTGTTCTTTATATAACTGGTTCATGTCACCAGTAACCGCTATTACCGTAATCTCTGGAAGCCCCAGAGATTACTTTAAAAATATGGGCACGGGGCTTCCCTGGTGGCGCGGTGGTTGGGAGTCCCCCTGCCGATGCAGGGGACGCGGGTTCGAGCCCCGGTCCGGGAAGATCCCACATGCCGCGGAGCGACTGGGCCCGTGAGCCACAACTGCTGAGCCTGCGCGTCCGGAGCCTGTGCTCCGCAACAAGAGAGGCCGCGACAGTGAGAGGCCCGCGCACCGCGGTGAAGAGTGGCCCCCGCTCGCCACAACTAGAGAAAGCCCTCGCACAGAAACGAAGACCCAACACAGCCAAAAATAAACAAATTTAAAAATATGGCCAGGGGTGTTACCCTTGTGAAGCTCATAGTCTAAGATGCGGGGGGAAAGTCAGATGAATTCACAATGCGTAAATACGTTACCATGCAGGGGACAGACTGACTTCGTGAGCCACAACTGCTGAGCCTGCGCGTCCGGAGCCTGTGCTCCGCAACAAGAGAGGCCGCGACAGTGAGAGGCCCGCGCACCGCGGTGAAGAGTGGCCCCCGCTCGCCACAACTAGAGAAAGCCCTCGCACAGAAACGAAGGCCCAACACAGCCAAAAATAAACAAATTTAAAAATATGGGCAGGAGTGTTACCCTTGTGAAGCTCATAGTCTAAGATGCGGGGGGAAAGTCAGATGAATTCACAATGCATAAATACGTTACCATGCAGGGGACAGACTGACTTCGTGAGAAATGTGACTTCAGGTGTAACAGGGTAGAAATTCACGTTTGTTGGCCGGGGTTGGAATGATGCTGCAGGCTCGAGGGCTTGCACGTTTGAGCGATTAACCGTGTAAGTAAGTGAAAATTTAAACAGATGACTTATGGGTACTCCCCATTCCCTGGGCTCACGCAGAGGAGGGGTGGTCTCTGTTCTGCAGAGACTGACTGCAGTGCAAGTGGTTCTCACACAGGCTGAATTAGGAAATTCCTCTGAGATCCTGAAACATCGTAGCCGGGCTTCTTGAACTTGACCCTAGATTCCTACCACCCGAGATAAGAATGTGTTCTCCAGTCAAGCTGTCTGGAGGAACGCAGTAGGGCAAACGTGCTTTGAATTTCCGGAGTACAGATGCACTGGCCACTCCCAGAGGAGACGTGGGTGACGTCAGGACGGTCTCTGTGTGACTAGGGAACACTAACGAGGTGTGTCAGGAGCTTCCAGCTTCCTTAGATCACCCAAGTTTTGGAATAACATGATTTTTTTTCCTGGAACCTCTGTGAAGACTGGGAAACACTAACTTTTTAAAAAGTGCAGTTTTAAGACTTTTAAAGGAAGGTTTTTAGGAAATATTAAAGGCCTGAAAGTAGGTGAGAGAGAGAGAAGAAAAGAGAGGGAAAGTGAAAACTTTCGTATTCTTTGGTGAAAGTGCTACTCTTGTTTTTTTATATTGGCTGCAATACTTTTGCCTTTTCTGTTGAATCAGTAGCCTAATAAATACTATAACAATAGCTCATATCAAAGTGCAATTTCTCATTCCTACGGTTTGTTGCAACAACTAAAAAGTTTTCACCGGAGAGGAATTTTGCCTCACGTGAAGAGTATCATATGTATTAAAACCCCTTTTCTTCATACCAGTACCACAAGAGGCTGACTTACGAGGGTTAAAAAAAGAAAAAAAGGTACTTGCATGGAGTGTGAAAAAATTAAAAGCCTGAATGGAAGCCTTAAAGGAAAAAAATTATACTATTGTGTTTTGAATATGTTAGTGGCCTCGGCAGTAACCGTGGTTCTAGTTCAGTAACTTTACATCTAGAGTACAAACCTGTTCTCGGTTCTACAGAATCACTAATAAAACTTTTTTACGGTTTGTTATTCATTCTGGGTAGGTCTGAAGAAATCACTTTAAAAGAAATCTTGACTGGCATTTCAGCTGAAGAAGACTTGTTGCTTTTGTTAGTAGGTTTAGCCTACTTAAAAATAAAATAAAATTAAAAAAAGGAGCCACAGGGGCCTGTGTAAACAGCCAGCAAGGCCACCCAGTCAAAACGTCACTCTCTGCTCTTGTGTCATCTCCCCTAACCCCAGATTTGTATCTCCTCATCCGGGGCACAGGGCTTGGGCTTTTTGCTGGATCCCAATTGTTTAAGATGTGACTTTTTTAAAAAAAAGTAAGTCCATAGAGCTGACCCAAAAGTAATGAGATTTTATTGTTTCATTTAATTTTCCCTTACCTTTCGGTTAGCAGTAGTAGAAAGAAAAACATTTGCTGTTTCTGTGTCAATTTACCTGTCAAAGAAAACCTACTGATCAGAAATATTGTCAGCACCATTTGTAATCTTGGGCATTGTTAAAAAGGCAGTTAAGGTTTAAGGGAGAGTTCTCCTTGCTTCCCTTTTATAATTTGTGTCTCTTCACTGTAGTCACAGGTCAGGTGTCATTTCTGTTTGATGGATAAACCAATCAGTGGAAGATGGTTTATAGCAAGATTTTATTATCTGAACAGATATTTTATGACACAAACTTTTAAATCATATTACACGTTTTAAATGGAAAACAGACCATCACCATTTTTTAAAGAAATTTTAGAGTTTTACCATAAGTAAATTGTATCTCAATAAAAATATAAGTAAGCCTTCCCTTTCCTGTTATCTTCTCCTTAGGTCAAAATAAACACCCCACTCCCTGCTTCCAAAATATACACGGGGAAATCCTTACACATCCCGCCTATTCACTGAAGGACGAATGAATCATCTGTTTTTTCTGAAGTAAAACACTAAATTCAAACCTCATGAAAGGAAGGATATGGTGACTTCATGTTTTTTAAGTAGAAAAAGCTTTAAAAATTCTTTTTTTCTTTATTATGGAAACTGTCAAACATACGCCAAAGGAGGGAGAATGATATGCAGAATCCCCATCTACCCGCCGCCCGGCTTCACCAGTTTTTAACAGTTTGCGGGGCTGACTTCTTCTTGGCAGTGTCTTTCATGCAGACACTCTGCTTTCCTTCCTTGCTCATCTCCTTGGCTACACGGAGTTGCTGCTGGTGAGTCCCCTTCTGTGTCTCACCAGCAGAGGCTCACCGGCTTCCTTGATTCCTGACCACACACTTAACGCAAAATCAACGACTTTGAGAACCCCAGTTTTATATTATATTTATATATATATATATATATATTTTTTATATATATATTTTATATTATATATTTTATATTTATATAGGGCAAAACTTCATCCGCAATCTTTTTTGCTTACATCTGCTTCAAGCCAGTCCCTTTAAATAAAAGAACACTGTACCATTCAAGGTCCCACCTCCGGGAGAACATGTGCTATGGGCCAGAACTCAGGGAAGGAGCCGTTTACGCTTCAGCCCTCAACGTACGGCTGGCCCGGAAGATGTACCGTCGACCTCGTGGTGACTTGTGACAAAGCCAGACACAAGCGTGAGCCACGACCTGGCAACACAGGATGAGGCAGGATGCACGGAAGACACACCAAATCTCAAGTCAGTGAGAACCGGTTTGAAAACTCCTAAAAAGTGGAGGGCACAGTTCTGTAGAACGGGTGATTCAGGAGAAAGGTGACTTCTATACTACTGATTCCGTTTCGATCTGCAAGTGGATTTTTCCACATTTCTCACAACTGAGGCTTTTGGTAAAGATGGGAAAGTGGGGAGTTTGAGATCATGCTGTCTGGTGAGAGCCTGCGGTGCAGGTGTCCCGGGTTATGAGACAAGTTTGTGTGCTCGGCCAGCCAGATGGACGCCCACCCCCCGGTCCCACCCTCAGATGAGGGGAGGACCTGGCTGAGAGTTTGGCCAAAGACAAGGTCAGCAATCTCTAGAAAAACTTGTGATAAATCCTAAGTCTGAAAGCCTCTGTCATGCCTTGTACACTAGGAACACTCTGACTATATCTTTTGTATCATTACAGCCCAGTATTTCTCCTTTCCAATGAAGTTTTCCTTTATTAAATAACTTTTTAACCACTTATAATTCAAACGAACTTGCATTTCATGTGTCCATTATTAAAAGGCGTGTATCTGCCATCATTTCATGTTTGTTTAATTGACTCAGACCTGAGAGATACTTTGGTGGGTTTTTTTGTTTTTTGTTTTTGGCTGCCTTGGGTCTTTGTTGCTGCACGCGGGCTTTCTCTAGTTGCGGCGAGCAGGGGCTACTCTTCGTTGCGGTGCGCGGGCTTCCCATTGCGGTGGCTCCTCTTGTGGGGCACAGACTCTAGGCACATGGACTCAGTAGTTGTGGCTCGCGGGCTCTAGAGCGCAGGCTCAGTAGTTGTGGTGCACAGGTTTCAGTAGTTGCAGCACGCGGGCTCAGTAGTTGTGGCTCACGGGCTCTAGAGAGCAGGCTCAGTAGTTGTGGCTCACGGGCTTAGTTGCTCCACGGCTTGTGGGATCTTCCTGGACCAGGGCTCGAACCTGCGTCCCCTGCATTGGCAGGCGGATTCTTAACCACTGCGCCACCGGGGAAACCCCGATACTTTGGTTTTTAGTAAGACCACAGAAGTCTTACTAAAGCCACTTCTGCGTGGCTTTACAAGTTGAGCAGCTGGCCTCGAACCATGTTTATAAGTTTTATGGAGATAGCGTTGACCATAATACTCTTTCTCCGACGAACAGCAGAGCTCTGGGACCATCGCAGGTGCCCCTCAGGGCACATTAGCTACCCTGGCTTCTCCTCACCCTGGAGAGTCCATGAAACTGTCAAATCTTTTACACTTTAACGCGCTCTCACTACTTTCACATTTTAAATAAACAGATCAAATTATCCTGTAACCGGCTCCCTTTTAAAGAGGGTGGCCTGCCCTCGTCGTTCTTGTAGAGCTGCTTATGTCATGTACGATTTTCTTCTGGAAAATGTCATTCTTTGTCCACAGTCCCCACGAAGTGCTCTGAGAGCCAGCTGAGGGGGGCCGCCCGCAGCAAGCCCGCTCGCATGGCTTTAGAGGCACAGGTTTAACTGGGAGAAAAGAACTGTCTTTCAGCAGTGGCGCAAGTTCACACAGCAGAGCTGAGGCGGGGCTACTTTTGCAGAATAAACAGCGTAGCTGTTCAAGTTGGATTTTGTTTTAGATTTTTGACCCGGTGTTGGACATTCCTTTCTTTAATGATCTTGGGCTTTTCTCAGGAATAAAGTAAAAGTTGTGTTTTGTGGGTGCGTCAAACGTCAGGTTGGAAGGTTTTTGAATAAAGAAGCCACAACTTAAAAGAAGGGTCCTTCTTGTGTTCTCTCAGTAGCTGTGGCCGTGTTCACATAGGCCTCTGGCGAACTGAGGATGAACATCTCATGACCTAATAACTTTTTAGAATATGAGACCAGGAACAGCTGTCCTTTTCCTTTAGTCTGATACAGTTTAACTTTTTGGAAAGTGGGATATTACTTGGTTACTCTCCATTTTTTTAAACTGATTTTTTTTTGAGTATTTTTGCTTGTTTTTATTGGAGTATAGTTCCTTTACAATGTCGTGTTAGTTTCTGCTGTACGGCGCAGTGAATCAGTTATACGTATACATATATCCTCTCTTATTTAGATTTCCCTCTCATTCAGGTCACCGCAGAGCACGGAGTAGAGTTCCCTGTGCTATACAGCAGGTTCTCATTAGTCACCTATATTTTTTTCTTTCTAAAGATGTATTCTTTCTTTTATTGAAGTATAATTGACATACAATATATATTAGTTCCAACTGATTTTTAATAGATAATAAAACCAATTTCTAGACACACTGCTTTCTCTGGTTTACATCTTTAAACTCTGAGCAAATTTGAAAAGTGGTACCTTTGTGAAAAGCAAATGTAACTCCACTTCTGTTTCGATCGTATTGGTAAAGTGTGGTGGATTAATAGGACTATTAGTAGGACTTCGCCGTGTGAAGGGTGGAGAAGGGGTCAGGCCTAACCCTGCTCCCTGCCAGACCCTCACCGTACTGACCCCCTCAGTCGCCCTCCCGCACCTGTGCGCCCTCACGGGGCCTCTCGCCTCCCCGCGCGCCGCCTCCTCTCAGTGTGGGCGTCCCGCGAGGGTCAAGGGTCAGGTTTTTTACCTCTTCTTTTCTCTCCTCCTCTTACTGGCTCCCCCAAGGACGCGTCCCCATCTGCACCTCGGCCCAAGCCCCTCTCCACTGTCGAGACCCCCCTCCCAGCGTGACGGGTCCCCTCGGAGACCCCACCAGCGCCTTAACCTCAACTTGTCAAGGATGACTCTGCCTCCACTTCTCTGACAGCCCCTGGTCCCACCCCCTTGTCACCCCTGGGGGGCAGGATGATGGGGGCTGAGAGGCTGGGGGAGGACGGGGACCCCCAAGTGGGGCCGCTCCCAGGGCTCTGCTGGTGAAGGGAAGGATGCCGGCCAGGCGGAGGGAGGGCACATTTCTGTTTAAAAGAAAAAGGAGATTCATGTCCCCTGCATTCTTTTCTGTGAAATAAAACTAAAAACTAAAACAAAGAAACAAGAGAGTGTTGTTTTCTATTGTGGCAGAAACCAGACAACACTACATTGCCAATAATAATGTCATAGGTATATACATATATAACATGCGTGTACAGATAGAGACCTTTGGAAGATATATTTGTGTCTTCTGTATCTTGAGAAACTTAATACCCTTTAGTTTAACGTGCCCCATTAAGGACTGTTGGAAGCCCTGATGACTGAAGGAAATTTCCTCGGGGAAGTAGTTCAGCTGTGTGCTCGTTCCTTCCCAGACATGGACTCAGTGTCCAGCGTGCACCAGGCGCCAGGCAGGCAGACGTGCGGAGGTGAGAGCCCTGAGCTTCAGGTGCCCCAGTCTCACGCGGACACGGACACTGAGTCCCTTCAACTCTGGGTGGATAAAAGCCCAGAGGCGTCCATGCTTTGCTCTCAGGATAGGTCAGCGAGGTTACACCAGCAAGCAGAGCGATGGGACAGCGTCAAGGCAAAGGAAACAGGTGCAGAGGGAGAAAGGCAGCGTGGAGGAGCACACGTGCTGAACCCGGTCAGTGTGTTGAAGTTCCCGCCTGCTGCCTTATTTCTGGCCACACGGACCCGAGCAAGCTCTTTAACCTCCTTGAGCCTCAATTCCGTCCTTCCTCATGTGGATGAAAGCCTACCTGCTGCGCAAGATTGCGAAGAGGGTTAAAAATAAAGTCCGCCCAGTTGATGGCAGCCCCTGTTGTTCTTGATCGTAGCAACGACATCAGCGTGGCCAGAGCCGGGAGACGAAGGTCCCTGAATCCCACGCTTGCCGGGGAGTCTGAGCTGCGTCTCAGGGGTGCGGCGGTGGTGCCTAAGCATCCCAGCGGGGCACTGACGCGAGATTTCGGTTTAAGATCGCTCTGGCCGCGGTGTGAGGATGGAGAGCGGAAAAGGGTGGGGGCAGAAAAACACGTCCAAGCATTCTTCCCAAACCGTGTTCATTCCTCTCCCAGGTTATGCCATAAGAGAAGCCGATAGGATGCTACTTAGTGTTACAAGATTGTCAAAAGGAAAAAAAGTGCCACTTGGTCAAAAAGCATAGGAACAACTGCATTCATCCTTTGGAAACGGACCACAATAACAGAATTTTAAACAAAAATAGGGTTTTAAGCTCATTGTCAGATTTGGTTGAATTATGGACTTTATAATCAGGTATAATATCAAAAAGCCCCTAAAGCCTTTGCCCTCATTCTCAAACGATTATACTCTTTTAAATAGAGGTTCTTAGCCTGGGGTCCATCCATGGACAGGCTTCAGGCAACTGGACTCCCTGAAATCACAGGCAAAATAATAAGCACTGTTTTCCACGTGGGGAGTGACCACACAGCATTTGCCAGGTGCTCCAGTGGAGCTAGAACACCAGAAAAAGGTTAAGAACCACGGTCTCTGTCTACGTGGAGAAAAGACTGGAATTGCATTGAGAGAATTTTTAGTGGGTACAAACTGAGACATCGTGCCCGAACTCCGGACTCTTCCCCCCGGCTGCTACCCAGCATCTCGGCTTGGATGTGGAACAGGCAGCCCACGCTCGACATACCCCAGGCTGAGCTCCAGACCTTCTCCCCCTAAGCCTGTCCCTCCCGAACCTCCCCAGCTGCAGTCTTCTACCTGCTCAAGCCGCAATCCCGGAGTCCTCTTCGCTTTTTTTACTTTTCATGCTCTGCATCCTTCCCCTGGGGCTGCGCTCTCTTATCTTCAGATAGATTGGGAATCTGCCACTGCCTCACCCCCGGCTGGTCCGGTTCTCCACCACCCTTTCCCAGTCTGTTTTCACGGCCTCGACCCTGCCTCTCTGCCTCTGCCCGTGTCCCTCTTCAATGTGTCCTTCGCGGCAACCAAGGCAACCCTGCCCGCAGCCCCCCAGGAGCCCCGTCTACTCGGGTAAAGCCCGACGTCCTCAACTGCCCTCTGAGGCTTCACGGGACCTGACGTGACTTGAGCCCCATTATGTGCAGGGGTCCCTGCCTGGAAGCTTCTTCCTGCACGTGTCTCTGGGACCTGCTTGCTCTCCTCCTTCAGGCTTTGGCTCAGTTAGGTTGTCTTGGGCCATGTGTTTGAAATTGCAACACCCCTCCTCACCACGCTCCAGAATAGCCCCCTTCCCTGCATTATTTTCCCTCCGCACTTACCGCTGAACGTATATTATACTCACTGTTCGCTTATTGTCTGCCCCAGTACAGCAGAAGCTCCGTGAGGGCAGGGAGTTTGTTTTGTCTGTTTTCTTTCACTGCTTTATTTGCAACACCTATCACAGTCCTTCACCTAGAGCAGAAACTCAGGAGTCTTGATTGAATGAATTTTATTTTGAGAATTCGTTTAGCGTCTTTGCAGTCACTCTTTGAGAGTGTGTCCTGTTTGCCGTCATTTCCCATGTGCTATATCTATAATTACATCAGACTGTTTGAATGGATCCTGTTTCTTTCCTAGTTCGCCTCTTTACTTAAAATAGTAATTGATACAATGATATTTACTGATCTTTCCGTTCCCAGCTGCCCCCAGATGAACCTGAATTTGATTTCCAACAGCTGCTTGGCAGCTGAAAGTGTTCATCTCTGCCTATTTCTTACAGTTTCCTCAAATTCCATGCCATCCTCAATGGCTTAATAAAAAAATGCCTTTAAGGTTACCATAACATACTCAAATTACCAGAGTATAATTTTGAAAAATGTCATGTCGGCCCAGTGTTACGACTCCTAGCTATCAGGACACTTTTCAGAGTGTAGGTGTACCTCGCAGGTGTCCTGATAGAGCTACTTTAATTAGCAATAGTTCTACACTTTATTGCGTGCTCGTGTGTCTATGCTGGGAATAGGAGATGATTTTATAAGATGAATTGACACCTGCTAATGTGTCTGGTGTGTGAGTTTGGAGTTTTTGATGCTTGTTATTCCTAAAGTAGAAAACATCTGGGCCTGATGCTGAAAGGCTGGTTTTGGAGCAGCAGTAATAGACCAGAGATCTGAGGCCTTTCTGATACCAGTTCAGGTGGTAAAACTTTTTTCCAAGGCTGCTAATTTTTAATGTTTTTGTATTTATCTTATACCGTTTCAGGCTCTACAAGACGAGCTAGAAAAGCGCTCGAATCAAGCACGATGTTTGGAGAAAAAACTGCAGCACAAGGAACTGGAATCACAGGAGCAGGTACTGCCCGCTCGGCTGGTTTGCTCGTTCACTTTCTCCAGGCCCCGGAGCTCACGTGTGTCCCGTTTCCACCGGGTGCTTTGGCCGCGAGTAACAGAATCCTCGGCCCCTTGCTGCGCGGAAGCAACAAAGGGATCTGTTGCCTCGCAACCTGTTAACCTCTGTCGCCCGAAGCCTGTAGGTAGGGCGGGCTCTGGGCAGGGAGCCCTGGGTCGCTGGCTCCGCCTCTCTCTCGCTCCCGCGGCTCTACGTCCTGTGTAGGGTCCATCCCAAAGCCAGCTCCACGGTGCTCACAGCGGCTCCAGGCATCCCGCGCAGATCTAGCAGTATCCAGAGGCAAAAAGGGACTTACGTTTCCGGGGTGCCCTTCCGAAAAGTCAGGAGACCTTTCCCAGAAGCACCCCCATACGCAGCTCTCTTCTCATCTCATTGGCCAGAGCAGGTCCCACGTGCAATCCCTGGCGGGAGGACGGAGGGGGCCAAACTAGGCTGGACCACTTAGGGTCTGCCTGCCGGTGATGGAGTCATAAGAGGAAGGACAGCCCGGACAAGGGAGAGGGGAAATGTGTCGGGGATGCAGCCAACGATGTCTGCTGCGCCGTCATATCAGAACACCGGGACATCGTTGCGCTTAGAGACATAGATCACGTTTTCTTTTGAATTTTAGTTTTCTCCTCCTTCTTTCCAGTGTGTTAATGAAACAAATCTAGTATAACCAGAATAATCTGGCTTTGACAATAGCTAATGACCTATTTTATTTTCAAACCACAGGATCATTTTCATCCAGTTCTTTTACATTTAAAGTAAATTTAACTAAATTTAAACTGAAAAGTCAACAGTGTATTAATAAACTCCATGAGTCTTAATGAAACCTTCCGTAAACGCACCGTCCTCAGCTATTGTGTACAGCATTGCTAAAATTCTTCTAAGTGCCACAAATCTTTATGGACAGAACCCGCCGTGGGTGTTGGCGGACGCGTATACTTTGGTTGTCCCGTAGTCAGTTCAGTACAGGAATATTGGGTTAGGTCATTTTGACCTTGTCAGAAGAGTAAGCCCTGAAGTAAGGCGAATAGAGGAACTTTTGTCATCTCTGGAGTTGTTTACAAACAAGACCCCCAAGGCAGGGATTGCACAAAATGGCAGGTGTAAGCGTCTAATAGAGATGCCAAGTAATAATACTTACTGAATGGACTTGACCTCCTATAATTCCTTCCTACTGTCTAATGTGTGCCCTGCATCATATACATGTCATGTTTGTGTCATGTATGTATATATCATGTCTATATACGATATGTCTTGTATGGGGTCTGTGTCGGACAGTCCATGATAGGATCACAAAATAGGAAATTCTAGGATGAAAAACTAATAATAACTATATTTATTGAAGGCCCACAAGATGAGAGACACTGTACAAGAAACGTTACACATGTTAGTTCATTTATCCTGATAATAACCATGTAAGGCCAGTATTACCCTCCCATTTCCCAGTTGGCACACTAAAACCCAGAGAGGTTAAGTGACACATCCAAGACCACACAGCTGGTAAACAGTACAGGTGGATTCACGCCCTGGTTTAGCTGAATTCCAAATCTTTGCTCCTTTCATGACAGTTTTTAAGTTACAGCATTTCTAGTTGAAAAAGCTGCCTAGCAGCGATAGGGAAAGTGAGTTTATTAAGGACGGCAGGGAAAAAAATACCACCCCAGACACCTGGTACGGCGGGCAACGCCATTAACTCTCTGTGGGCGGAGAGCAGCAAAGAGCAAAGCAGACGGAAGCAGAGCCGGTTTGGCCACAGGTGAAAATACCTCCCTGGGTGGCTGTGTGGCCTTCAGGTGGGGCCAGCACAGGCTCAAGTGTCACTGAGGTCAGCTGAGCCTCCCTGCAACCCCCCAGCTGGCTGGGGTGCCTGGAACTAAAAGAAGACAAGCTTCTTCAAAGCAGGAAACAGGTCTCCCTGGAGGACTGGGCCTTCTCCAGTTTGTGATAAAATATGACTTAAGGTAAAACTTTGTTGACATCACTCTAATTCATGGCAGAACTTCACACAGAAAATTCCATAATATATTGAGAGTAGGGAAATTCAGAAATCCCAAATGAACAATAGGGAAGGGTTCAGGAACCACTTCAGTCTTATTTTATTGACTTCTTTTTGATCATCAAAGTTGCTTTCATCTTTGTAGTGACAATAGCTTTCTAGACTATTTCTTACACTAATTCCTGATATCTTCCATTAGCCTCCAGTTCACCAAAGAAATGTCAGGAAATACCCATGGGTAAAGCTGAATATTTCATAATCTTTGCGACCGTGAAATGTTGGGTTCTTTCCACGAGATCCTAGGGTGTAGCTAAGCAAAAATGCCAATTGTTTCAGTAAAGCTGAAGAACAAATCGTGGGCACTTCATAAATACTATTCATCTATATTTAATTTGATTTAACTTTTATCTAAATCTGACCTTTCCGTTTGTGACGCTAATAGAGGTAGTCAAAAATAATTAGAAGGATAGAAGTACCGTCCTGTACAGTTTTTGAGGTCTGATTATATATATGCTTACTGAGGGTTTTTTAAATGTTGAAATTGTTATTTTCTCTTTTACGTCTGTCAAAGCAATTGCAAAATAACAGTAGCTAGCCTGACATCAGCCAATCAAACCACCAAAATGTGTGCAGGACAGCTTCTTGGAACTTCTCTTTCGTTTCAACCAAATATTATTATCCTGATACTAGTTGCATAAAGAATCAAAATTGAAACTGGCAGAATTACAAAGGACAATTTCCTGGGCTTCTTTTTTTAACTTGCTTGCTTAAAAAAAAAAAAAAAAGTTGAAACTGTCTCTGTTTTTCATTTCAGAAAAATTCCTGTGTTTTGATTTTCTGAAAACAAAAAAAGGAATGAGGCATCCTAAAAGTTGTGTTTTTAATTAAACACAAAGAGCTGCTTCCCATCAGGTCTTGATGGGTGGTACCCTAGCTGCCCACCACTTGCCGCAGTGGCATCAGCCCTCTCCTCTAACTCCACACCCTCGGCAGGCCTGCCACCAGGGTGCCCAGGGAAGGCTGGCTCATCCGTGGTCACACAGGGTTAATTTGCCCCTTGTGAAGCGTCTAGATAACACCAGTAAAATTAGAAAAGACCAACTTCCTTTTAAGTCATCCTTATAGAAACATATCTTTCCTGTAATCCATAAATAGGAAAGTAATTAAAAGCCATCGTTCCTTTTCTCCATACCAGGAGTTAATAATTTCTAATTCCCGATAAGATCCGAGCAAGAAGCCCGTAGTTGCAGCAAAGGAGGGGAGATCAGAGCTCTGATCAGACTTCCTTGTTATGTAAGGAAACTGAGTCATTGGAAAAGGCCACGACTTCCCTGCCATGGCAATGGCAGAACCGGGGCGGGGCCGGGGAAGCAGACCGGCCACCCCGGGATCTGATTGTCCATTGTATTGACCACAGTGTGAAATGCAGCTGTGGCGTGTGTCACTCGGGTCCAGGTTGTGGGTAAAAATAAGTCTCCTATTTGGGAACAAACAACGTTTCATTATTCACAGGGAGACTAGGTGATTCGCTAGCCCTTGCCAAAATAATTCGGTCTGATAAATTATAGAAAAGAGAGGGAAGAAAAGAAACAGTCTAAAATTTTACCTGACGCTCTGTGCAAGTAAACACTGTGCAAAGCGAGCATATAGTTAGCAGGAAAAAGGCGCTAAACGCTGTCAGACTTGAACCTAATATAATACATAATATAAATACTAATATACGTGTAACAAAACCCCTGCTTTGAACTGGGGTTTTTCCGTTTCGAACGTATGAATAGCTTTGATTATATGGATGGCTCAGTTTCCCAGAAGATTCTTTTACATAAATTAGCGAGAAGAAGCAGTGCTTTGAGACCTGATAAACAGAATGCAGCGCCGTGCGTCTCACAGCGGCGTCATGCAGTTACTGCACGCTGCACGCCTTTGACAGGCGCGTTGTGCTGGCCCACGGCAGGTACCGAGGAGAAGCACGGATGGGTTCTCCTTCCAGCCCGCAAGGGGTTTACGGTCTAGTAGAGCAGAGATGGGTGTAAAGCGTAGACCGCACCCATGGCATTTAAAAGACGTTACTTTTCTTCCAAAGGCTTAGAGGCTCAGCTCACAAGATGCGGGGAGGACGCGGCACTGGTACCGCCCGCCGTCTTCCCGACCCCGCGGGAAGGGGTCCGCCGCCCAGGGCAGGGCCCGGTGCTTGCTGACAGGCAGGCAGTGTCTCCAGCACCTGCGGCCGGGGCCTCTCGGGTTTCCTGGCCAGCGTGCTTCAGCCACCGGCTGGTTTAGTTCTCATCTAATGCCTGTGTCCAGGCGTTCGGGTCTGGGCTGTGCAGGCACAGGTCACCCTAAAGTGTCTTAAGATATACTCCAGTCACAGCCTTGCATCAGGCACTCTATATCCAGTTGAGGCCTAGACGCAGCAGACGCTTCAGCAGAGGTGAATCTGGTAATTCCGTGTGTTTGGAGAGGGAACAGCGGTTGTCCTGAGACCCCTAGCGAGACACAGGGAGGGGAAACAGGAGAGGCTTCGGGGGTGAGCAGGACCCAGCAGGGAAGCGCTGCGGGTAGAAGTCCGCCTCTGCCGCCACCGGTCGTGTGGTCTTGGGCGAGTCACTTAACTGCTCCAGATATCAGGCTCCTAAAACGTCAGTGATAACACCTCCCACGGGGTTCACGTGGACGTCAAAACAAGATGCATGTGAAACACTTCAGAAACTAGAGAACATAACGCGGGTGCGATGTGTGTGGTGATACCTCTTCACAGAGGACAAGGCCCCGTGAGCTGGTCACCAGCAGAGAGGGGACACTGGGCTAGGACGAGGGGTTAGGAGGTGGAGCAGGCTTGGGGGCGTCCTGGCCAGAGGGGGCGTCAGTGAGGGGGGGCAAAGACCCAGGGAGTTAGCTACCTTCGTTTCATCCATTAAAAAGAGCGATAGCGGGCTTCCCTGGTGGCGCAGTGGTTGAGAGTCCGCCTGCCGATGCAGGGGACGCGGGTTCGCGCCCCGGTCCGGGAGGATCCCGCGTGCCGCGGAGCGGCTGGGCCCGTGAGCCGTGGCCGCTGAGCCTGCGCGTCCGGAGCCTGTGCTCCGCGAAGGGAGAGGCCATGACAGCGAGAGGCCCGAGTACCGCAAAAAAAAAAAAAAAAAAAAAAATAGTGATAGCATCAAATCTTTGTTATCGTCTACTCCTTACCCTGTACTGTGCGCCCAACAAGCTTGGCTACAATGCCAGGGACTTCGGTCATTGGTCAGAAAGCAGTTTTCAGCCACTGAGGATTTTTTTCTTTAACTGGGTAGTGTTAGATGATTGCGTCTTTACTTTAGAAAGATTAATCCAGCAGCAGAAGAAAAAATGAAAAAGAGACGAAAAGAGATGAATTCATACGTTATCACACTAAATTCACATCACTAGTCACAAGAGAAATCAAAAGGGCTTGAACTGGATATTGTCAAAGGTAGTAGAAGAGGAAAAGGGTAGATGTGAAGACTCACTTAAAATTCATAGAACGCAGACTTAGAGAGCAAAAGAAAGGAATATGTCAAAAATAATACCCAGTGGACAACAGCATCATTTTCTAGAGGCAGAGTCTGAGATGCTGGCAGCCGAACGTTTCTTTGGAGACATGTAGCTAAAAATCTGAACTAGAACCCCAGAAAGAAAGTCTGAATCTAGAATGTAAGGAAGAGCCCACGTTGAACATCTGGATCTAGAACTTAAGAAAGAAGTGTGAACGTTTCCGAATTATCTTGACGGATGATATTGACCAGGAAGTGCAGAGGGGGAAGGAGGGCCGTGGGCAGAGCCGTGGGCTGGACCGCGCTCCAGGGACCAGAGGAAGCAGGGGAAGATCCAGAGAGGACTGAAAAGGGATGAGTGGTGAGAAAGCTGAGAGCAGAGCCAGAAGAATTTAACGTCGTGAAAACCAGAGATAGTTTCCTACTAAACATTAAGCCCCTTGAGGGTAAGGACCCAGCTGTCATCTTCACAGCATCCCCAGCCCTTGTTGTTGAACGGAATTGCTTGCGGAGCCTCTGCTCTTCTGAGTCTTATCCTCAGGACAGTCTTGCCCTGTCCCCCTTTGCTCTGTGCTCTGGTCATACTTTCTGTGAAGCTCCATTAAAGGTTTTCCCATCAGACTCCCTCGGGAGACTTCGCTCTTTGAGGGAGGGTCCCTGAGCTGGGACCGTGTCCTCTTCTTCCTTACACTCAGCATTTAGCCCAGCGCCTGGCCCACGTGGTACTCAGTGAACCCGTGGAAGAAAGGAAGCAAAGGAGGAGGAACGGAGGGAGGGTTATAGCAGCATCACATGGTGCAGGCAGTTTGAGGGTGGAGAGTTCAAAGGCCGCCACGCCAGAACAGTGATGGCAGAGGCTTTGTAACGCGCATCCTGCACGCGGTCTAGGTGGACTTTCTCTACACATATTCTCGTCTAGACTTTTGTTGTGATAAAGATTACAGATTTTTTTCCATCATTTTCGTCTGGGGTGAGTAGGACTACCGAGACTTCTCCTGGCTCATCTGCGGCCCTCAGCTCTTCCCCAGGCCTCGGGCACCAAAGGGTCCGTGGTCCAGGGAGAACCAAGACGGAGCAGGGTGCCAGCACCCTCTGCCACATGGCCCACCTTTCCTCTTTGGGTCCTCAGTCTTCGTTTTTCCAGTCTTACTGAGGTACAACTGATAAATAAAATTGCATGTATTTAAAATGTACAGCGTGATGACTTGACATGCCTTGTGAAGTGACTGCCACAGTGAAGCTCATAGCACATCCATCACCTCCCACGGTTACTTTTGTGTGTGGTGAGAGCATTTAAAGTGTCCTCTCTTAGATTCTCAATTATACTGAAAGGATATGTAATCCTTTTGAAAAAAAAACGAAATGAAAGAGAAGATATTACAATTTTTCTCACGAATAAAGATTATAAGATATTATTATGAGCAATTATAAACCAAAAAATTGGACAATCTAGAAGAAACAGAGAAATTTCTAGACATACAGCCTAGCAAGACTGAATCATGAAACACTGCACAAATCTTTTTTTTGCATTTCAGTTGCATTTTTACCTTTCTTGAAATAATAAAGCATAATATGCCGAAAAAAAAAAAAGTGTCCCCTCTTAGCCAATTTCCGGTACCCAATACGGTATCTTTAACTATAGTCACCAGGCTGTGCATTTAGACCCCAGAACTATCTGACGTCTGGAGGTTCGCGCCCTTTGACCAGAAGCTTCCCGCACCTTCCAGCCCCTGGCAATCACCATTCTTCTCTGCTTCTATGAATTCAACTTTTTTCTTTTTTTCCTTTTCATTCCATAGATGAGTGAGCTCTTCTTTCTGTGTCTGGTTTATTTCTCTTAGCATAATGGCCCCAGGTTCATCCATGTGGTCACAAGTGCCGGCGTTCTATTCTTCCCTGAAACAGAGCAGACCTTCCTTGCAGGTCTCTTCCACGGGATGCCCTCAGAAGGCCAAAGCAGGGTGAATACGAACAGAGCCCTTGATTTTCTCTACTGAGAAATTTAGCTTTGTGCTGCTTCCTTCCCAGGTTCCTTTGGTATCAGTAGCTTTGGGATAATGTTAACATCTCAGCTCCTCCGCCTGCTGTACTGTTACAACATTATCACTTGTATTCGCAAAGAATGTAGTGGCCTCCCACCAAGCGCAGTGATCTGTCAGGGAGAAACATGAACATCGATACATGTAACGCTTTCATTGGGCAGCAGTGCTTACCTTTACAACACCTCAGTCGTTATCGAGGGTAACCAACAAATCTACAGTCACAGGCAGGCTTACGGAGGAGGAAGCAATGCAGACAGAAAATCAGTTAAGCAACAATCATGACAATTGTTAAAAGGAAGAATTCGTCTTTTACAGATTTCCAAGCCTCTAATTTCCATTTTCCATAATGGATTTTTTTTTTCTTTTTCGCGGTACGCGGGCCTCTCACTGCTGTGGCCTCTCCGGTTGCGGGGCACAGGCTCCGGACGCGCAGGCTCAGCGGCCACGGCTCACGGGCCCAGCCGCTCCGCGGCAAGCGGGATCCTCCCGGACCGGGGCGCGAACCCGCGCCCCCCGCATCGGCAGGCGGACTCGCAACCACCGCGCCACCGGGGAAGCCCTCCATAATGGATTTTAAAACTTCACAGCCTTAGCTGCTGTGGGCTAACTCATCTGCAGTGAAATTTACTTAAAAGCACTAACAGCTCAAAACTATGTTTTATCCCTAAGCACATTATGAAAACAGGAATAATAATAATTGCAACAGAAATATAATTCAAAGACTTGTACTGACTTTTCATGTTTAGTGGTTATTATTCTGGCTTGTTTCAAGTAATTTTTATAACCACAATTTATTTACAAATTCAGACTAATTCTTTTGTTCCCAGACAGCTGGTATGAATGCATCATTCTAAAATTTGAGTTGTTATGAGGGATAGAACCACATTCAATTTTGGCCACATTTTATTCTCAATGAGAGGTTTTTTTGTTTTTTGGGGTTTTTGCGGTACGCGGACCTCTCACCGCTGTGGCCTCTCCCGTTGCAGAGCACAGGCTCCGGACGCGCAGGGCCAGCGGCCACGGCTCACGGGCCCAGCCGCTCCGCGGCATGTGGGATCTTCCCGGACCGGGGCGCGAACCCGGCTCCCCTGCATCGGCAGGCGGACTCTCAACCACTGCGCCACCAGGGAAGCCCTCAATGAGAGTTTGAATACTTGCCCCTGTTTTCTGAAAAACTCTTGAAGCATACATCTCATCAAACCATTCCTTGTAAATCAGTTATTCTGGTAGATTTTAGTGGCAAAGCAAGTCAAACACTTGTACCCAAGACCAACGCTAAAAACTATACATGATGATCACAGAGCCATTTTTAATGGATAACTTGCAGCAGCTCCTGTGGGGTGAATGGGTTCTGTGTTCCATCGTTGCGTTCTTGAGATTCCCTTTGTTCTGAACTTCGCCGGAGGAGAGAGCAGGCGGGTCCCTGAGGCGCCCGCCACGTGGTTTTAATCCTGTGCTTTGCTGACGTATCAAAGCCAAGTGTCAACAAAGCACCCACTGCATCATTGCAGCTGTTTTTCCAGAAAACATTTTCTGCGTGGCTCTTGGTCCGTGCACGTTAGCGAACACGGGTGGGAGCGGGGGGGCGGACGATGAAGCAGGGGTGGAGGCTGCCGGGCCAGCCGTGCTGGGATCTGACCTCTGACCTGGGGCTGCCAGGTTCAGAGCCGGGCTGTGCCTGCCCGGGGTGAAGTGATGTGCTCGTGCATTCTCACGTCTTTCGGTTTGTTCCTTTTTTTGAGGTAGTTTTGGCTTTAAGTTTAGCCTTTTTTAAAATTAATTTTTAAAATCCAAAAATGATTTAATCCAAATGATTTACTCCAAATCAGCAAATTATGGAGGACCTTAAAGAAAAAGCAGGAACAAAAGCTTAAAACCAAGGTGGGTCCTACCCCACCGTTTAAAATTGGAGGACAAGGAAAATTAAAAGGGATTAACCTGGGTAATCAGATATCCTCTCCCAGGAAGATAAAAAGGGAGACTGTATCCCTGAGCCGTGTCTTTAGGGCTCACTTTTCTGGCAGCTACTAAGCACTGAATTCATAGACTTGAGTGAACAGCTGGAAAGAGGAAGTAAAAGAAGAGATAAACACAGAGATGGTAAAGAGGGTGGGAGAGTCAGCACGGTTAGACGGAGAGATGTCCGATGACTATTTTCTGTGCTTGTCACGTTCGGGAAAGAGTATCAGATCGTCTACGTGCCACTTAACGTGCGATTCCTTTTCTACCATAGTCCAGCCAGAAAAGACCTCCTTTTCCTGTTGAGGAAGGGCTATTTTGAGGTAGAAGCAATTGAAATCGTTTATTGTCAAACAAATGACAGAGCAGAGGCATTTTAGATGCATCAGATGTATATCAATTTGAATTAGAAATAAGGAAAGCAAGGTGATTTTTTTTAATACAAAGGAAAATTCAGAAGTTTAAAAGGCCATTTGAATATACTTTCCATGTAAATCACCTTTTGGATTTCTACACAGAATTAGAGGACATAGTTCCAATTTGAAAGAGAGTATTATAAAACCTTCAAGGAAAAGAATGATTTACTGAATCAAATGGAAAATGTAGAACTAGTGAAGAATATAGCGTCATTGGCATTATTAAAGTTTTGTGAAATCAAAGGCCGATTGTGAATCAGACAACCTAGTACCTACCTACTCAGCTCTAAGCGTACTGAACCTACATGGAAAACTTGGTGTCTTCTAGGAGCTTCTATTATTATAATAAAAGAAAGCATTGTTTAAAGATCCATTCTTGGTTTCGTATGTGAGATTTACACTCAGGTTTATTCAGAAGGGATGAGGGGAAGCAGTGGGGAGACCCTGACAGGAGATTCTGTCTCATTTTTGATTAAGAAGCAAGAGGGGAATTCGCAGCCCGCTGCCGTGGGCCCTGACAAACTCGTGGGGGGCTCTTGCCTGCTCCGTAGGTAGCCCAGTGTGGGCAAGAGAGGGCACAGGCGCCAGGCTCGGACGCTGTGCCGGGTCTCACAGGGGTAGCAGCAGAAAGATGGCAGTGGTCTGAAGGGTGGTGTGTCAGGCCGGGGCACCCCCTACGGAACCAGAGCCTCTGTCTCTCTTATATTTCTGCCCTTCAGCTTTCAGATTTTATGTGAATGAATGCCCCTGCAGAAAGAATGGGAGAAAATTGGAAAACTGGACTGAATGATCCCAAATGCTTCATTCAGCACATAAGATTTTGAGGTTTTGCTTGACTTGATAGACAGAGGAAGGTAAATGAGATGGTAAATCAGTGTGTGCCACGGTAACTAACTGACAGCTCAGAGTGAATTCTTTTTCTAAACTCCCAAGTGATACATACTTTCAACATTTCAATTCAATTCAATGAATATTTACTGAGCCCCTGTAATAGATCATGCCCTTTACTGGCCCTGATATACATCGGTGAACCAACCAAACAAAACTCCTTGTTCTTGTGAAGCTTACATTTTAACGATAGGCTCTTCATAGCCTTTTGCATTTCTATATAAATTTTAGACTGGTCTTGTCAATTTCTAGTAAATCTTCCAGTCCATGAACATAGACTATCTCTCTGCTTTATTTAAGCATTCTTTAATTTTTTTGTTATATTTTTATCATTTTATGTAAAAATATCTTGCACATTTTATGTTAGATTTATTCCTGTGTATTTGACAATTATGATGCTGTTTTAAATGACATTATTTTTTAAATTTCATTTTCTCACAGTTTGTTGCAGTACGTAGAAATACAATTGACCTTTGTATAGATTCCCTCTATCACATTTAGGAAGTTTCTTTCTCTTCTCACCAAGAGTCTTTTTTTCTTTTTAAAATCGTAAGTGGATGTTTCTTACATGCCTTTTGTCCATCTTTTGAGATAATTATATGAATTTTGTCCTTTATTCTGCTAATGCAGTGATCTTCATAGACTGATTTTCTAATGTTAAATCAAGGTTGCATTTCTAGAATAAGCCCCACTTGATCATAGTGACTTATCCCTTTTTACCTTTTGCTGGATTTTGGTTCACTAATATTTTGTTTAGAATTTTTACATTTATGCTTATTAACGAGATTAGCCTACTACTTTCTTTTATTGTGATGATATTACTAGATTTTGGTATCAAAATTTGATGGTCTCATAAAACAAAATGGAGTGTTCCCTCTTTATTTTCTGGAAGAGTTTGTACAATGTTGATAATTATTTCCTCCTTAAAATGTTTGGTAGATTAAGCTATCTGGGCTGAAGTTTTCTTTGTTGGAATATTTTCAAGTAATTATGGATATACTTTCTTTAGTGGTTATAGTATCAGATTTCCTATTTTAACTTCTGCCTAATTCGCTCTTCTTTTTGAGACTATACGTATATATACATATATCTGATCTTCTAACTATATTTCCTATGTTTTGTATTGATTCTGGATATTTTTTAATCTCACTTCTGTTTCACTGAGTCTCTCCTCAGCTGTGTCTAACCTGCTGTCACACCCATTCTTAATTTTGGTTACCGTGTTTTCCAGAGAGAGAATTTCTACTTAGTTCTTTTTTTAGTTTCCTGTTCTATGCTGAAGTTCACAACTATTTTTCTTATGTTGTTGAACATTTATCTTGGTTCTTGTAAAGTCTAGGTCTGATAACCATTATCTGGTATTCACATGGTTCTCATTTCATTGTATTTGTTTCTCTTGGCTTTTGGTCATATAGTCTTGCTTTCTTGTGAGCCTGGCTATTTTGGATTGTGTGCCAGATATTTTATATAGAACTTCATAGAAATAATTTGGGACCTGGGATGATGATAATTGTCTCCAGAGAGAATTTACATTTGCTTCTAGGTAAGCAGGTAGCGGCACTTGCCGTCTTGAATAACCTTAATCCATTTTCAGGGACTGAGATTGTTTGAAGCTAGATTTCAGTTTTGGAGAGGGCTGGTCTGTTTCCAATTCACTCCTACTCCTAGGGTGTAGCCCTTTGGGCTCCACCCAAAAGCATGGGATTTTACCAGGGACTCCTGGACTGCAGTTTGTGTCCCCCTGACTTCTTTTGTGAGGCTGTTAAAAGATCTGTTCAGCTTCTCAACCTCTCGCCAACCAATCTAGAAGTGGCAAAGGCCACTGTGTTAAAATGTCCCCAAATGCCAGACTTACAAGTTCTCTTGATTTCTCCCATCTCCAGGATTGGCCCCATAATTCTTCCCTGCCTTCTTAGTTCCCTAATACCCTGAAGCAGACTTGGGAGGGAATTATGTAGGCTTCCGTTACTAGAAGTGGAAATCCACTACAGATCTCCCTTGACTTACGATGGGGTTACATCCTGATAAACCCATCCTAAGTTGACAATACTGTAAGTTGTAAATTCATTTAATACACCTCACCCACCCAACATCAGAGCTTAGCCCAGCCCCCCTTACCTGTGCTCAGAACACTTACGTTAGCTTACAGTTGGGAAAAATCACGTAACACAAAGCCTATTTTATAATAGTGTTGAATATCTCATGCAGTTTATTGAATACTGTCCTGAAAGTGAAATTTTTTTCAGAATGGTTTGTCTGGGGACACAATGGTTGTAAGGATGTTGGTTGTTTACCCTCGTGATCACATGACTGGGAACCCCTGCCCTGCATCGCGAGAGAAGATTGTATCATTTAGCCCAGGAAAAGATCAAAATTCAAAGTATGGTTTCTACTGAATGTGTATCACTTTCACACCATCACAAAATCATAAGTCAGTCCATCATAAGTCAGGGACCATCTGTATTTACATTTCTGTGAAATACTTGATCACATTCATTGCTAATCTCTTCTAATAATTCTTCCCTGCCTTCTTAGTTCCCTAATACCCTGAAGCAGACTTGGGAGGGAATTATGTAGGCTTCCGTTACTAGAAGTGGAAATCCACTACAGATCTCCCTTGACTTACGATGGGGTTACATCCTGATAAACCCATCCTAAGTTGACAATACTGTAAGTTGTAAATTCATTTAATACACCTCACCCACCCAACATCAGAGCTTAGCCCAGCCCCCCTTACCTGTGCTCAGAACACTTACGTTAGCTTACAGTTGGGAAAAATCACGTAACACAAAGCCTATTTTATAATAGTGTTGAATATCTCATGCAGTTTATTGAATACTGTCCTGAAAGTGAAATTTTTTTCAGAATGGTTTGTCTGGGGACACAATGGTTGTAAGGATGTTGGTTGTTTACCCTCGTGATCACATGACTGGGAGCCCCTGCCCTGCATCGCGAGAGAAGATTGTATCATTTAGCCCAGGAAAAGATCAAAATTCAAAGTATGGTTTCTACTGAATGTGTATCACTTTCACACCATCACAAAATCATAAGTCAGTCCATCATAAGTCAGGGACCATCTGTATTTACATTTCTGTGAAATACTTGATCACATTCATTGCTAATCTCTTCTATTGATTTGTTTTTCTAAGTGGATCTATAGAAATTCATTTTCTTACAAATTCTGTATATTAATTTGTTAAATAAGTTGCAAATACTTTCTCCCAGTTGCTTATCTTTAATCTTTTTATTCAGTGTTTTAATTTTTGAGAACATTATCTTCCATGTTTTTCTTTATGATTTCTAAGCTTGCTTAGGAAGGTCCTCCCTACCCAAGATTATAAAATATGTTCTCTTTTATTTTCTTCCATTACTTTTAAGAGTTTTGTTTTGTACATTTAACTCTTTAATCCATCTCAAATTTATTGCCATATACCATGTGGTATCAGGATTGCAACAGAATGTTCCCCGAGGAGGTTCATTCTCTTGTCCCTGGAATTTGTGCATATATACATTATGTGGTAAAGGAGACTTTGCAGATGTAACTAAAGTTAAGAATCAGTGACCTTAAAACAGGGAAGTTATCCCAGATTATGCAAGTGGCGAGCCCAGTCTAAACACATGGCCGCTTTAAGGGCAGAGAACTTTCTCTGGTTGAAGGCAGAAGACAGGTAGCCGAAGGGGAGGCCAGAGAGCTTCTTGGTGTGAGAAGGGTCCAGTGCCCCAGGGTGGGGGGCACATGAGGAGGATTGCAGGGGGACTTCAGGGGTGAGAGAGGCTCCCAGCTGGCAACCAGCAAGGCAGGGGGGGACGTCGGCTCTGCAGCTGCAGGGAGCTGAATTCTGTCCACAGCCCGAAGGAGCTTGGAAACAGACGCTCCCTCGGAGCCTCCAGGTAAGAGTCTGGGCTAGCCCACACCTGGACTTTGGCCTGTGAGACCAGAGCAGGGAAACAGCGGAGCCCGCAGCCTGCAGCCCGCTCAGACTTCTTACAGAACCAGGAGATGATGGATTTGTGTCGTTTCAAACTGCTACGTTTACGGTAATTGGTTACAGCAACAATAGAAGCTTATACGGGGATCTTACCTAATTTTATTTCTAAACATAGACCCAGTTATTGGTACCACTTACTAACTGAGATAGGCTTCCGCCATTTATTTGAAATGCTACTTTGTCAAAAATCACATTTTCCACGTGTGCGTGGATCTGTTTGGGACTTTGTATCCTTTCCTGGCCATCCACTTCCTGTGTTATGACTTCATGAGTCACAGATGACGGCGCTTGAAGAAACAGACTCCGGAGCTCCAGTGCCTGGGCTCAAATCCCAATATGCCACTTCCACTCACCTGCTGTAGAACGTCACACAAATTAGTTTCCTTTCTTTGCTTAAGTTTCTCTGTCTTGAAAATGGGTTAATAATAATGCCCACCTCATAAAATAGTTGTGAGGATTGTCAGTTATTACGAGGAACACCTTTAGAAGGGCACTAGTGACAGCAAACCATATTATCTATAGGGGAACGTCTTCCCTCATCACTTGTTTTAGAATTGTCCTAGTTATTCTTAAGCATCTGTACTTTCATATGAATCTTAGAATAACTTTCACGTTTTAAAATCTGAATGATTGATTGGTTAGAATTGGTCTTATTACACCTTCACGAATTAGCCTGGGAAGAATTAACCTCTTTGCATCTCTTTGAATTTCGTTAGGTCTTCTTTTGTATCTTCAGTACAATTGAAATGTATCCTTTTATGGATGGTGTGCATTTCTTTTTAGATTTATTTCAAAATATATTACGGCATTTTTTTCCTTTTGTGGATTTTCCCCTTATATTCTCTAAACAGTTATTGCTGTTGTTTAGGGACACACTCACATTTGTTTGTATATATCCAGCCAACCAGAGCTATTGTCAATATTAATTCTGATGATTTTCCAGTTGATAATTCTTAAGTTTTCTAAGTAAATTTTCTGTTGATTTCTTAAATTTATCTACATAGGTAATTACATAATTCGTTAACAGAGACAACTTCTGTGTCAGCTTTCACCCCCCTGTGTTTTGGTCGGTGCACAGGCCGGGTCTCTACTCAGCGCTGAGGAGTCACGACAGAACATGTCCCTGCCTCTTACTCATTTCCAGCGGGAATGCTTCTCAGGTTCTGCTCAAGCATTTGGTTTCTTTCAGTTTTATTGCAGTCCAGTTGATTCTACAACACTGTGTTCATTTCTGCTGTACAGCAAAGTGATTCAGGTGCACATGCATGTATTCTTCTTCATAGTCTTTTCCATGATGGTTTATCACAGGATATTGAATACGCTTCCCTGCGCTCTACAGTAGGACCTTGTTGTTTACCCATCCTGTATATGATAGTTTGCATCTGCTAATCCCAAACTCCCAATCCATCCCTTCCCCACCCCCCCGTCCCCCCTTGGCAGCTACAGCTCTGTTCTCTATGCCTGTGAGTCTGTTTCTGTTTTGTAGATACGTTCATTTGTATCATATTTTAGATTCCACATATAAGAGATATTATATGACATTTGTCTTTCTCTTTCTGACTTACTTCGCTTAGTATGGTAATCTCTAGGTCCATCCGTGTTGCTGCAAATGGCATTAGTGTGTTCTTTTTAATGGCTGAGTGGTATTCCATTGTATACACGTACCACATCATCTTTATCCATTCATCTATTGATGGACATTCAGGTTGCTTCCATGTCCTGGCTATTATAAACAGTGCTTCTACGAACACTGGGGTGCATGTGTCTTTTTGAATTATGGTTTGGTCTGGGTATACGCCTAGGAGTGGGATTGCCAGGTCATATGGTAGCTCTATTTTTAGTTTTTTGAGCGACCTCCACACTGATCTCCATAGTGGCTGCACCAATTTACATTCCCACCAACAAGTGTAGGAGTTTCCCTTTCCGGTTTCTGAGGGTTTCTGCTAGCTCCTCTTTGTTGGATTTAGACACAAACCTTCATTATAATTACTTGTGTATACATTTTGTCATTCCTACTAGACTAAGACACCTTTGAGGGCAGAGGGTATATTGTAGTAGGAATACACACACACACACACGCACGTGCACTTGTACCTGTAGATGTGTACGCACGCACGTGTACGTGTACCTGTAGATGTGTACGCACGCACGTGTACGTGTACCTGTAGATGTGTACGCACGCACGTGTACATGACCTATAGATGTGTACACACACACGCACGTATGTTGTGTGTATGTGACACCCGGAGAGCCTCTCAACGCGTGTGAAATGGAAGCGTCACTCCCTTCCCACATGTCCCTTCACCCGTCATGGAGTGACTTCTTGGCCCACCCTTATTACCCCATCACAGGGTCTCTTAGACACAGAGCAGGATCCTCATCTCCAAGGTACAAAAACCCCTCGTTAGGGGTCAGAGGGGGCTTCTCCCCTTCCTGCACACTCTCCCTCCCTCCCAGTTTCCCCTCCTGGAGCTCTTCGACCACCGTCAAGGGGGCTCTTTTCTATGATGTCACCCTGTGGTCTGACCTTCAGATTCCTGGCTCACTGACCACCGCTTTCCCTTTGGCAACCTGCTTAGAAAATGTCCCTTTTCGCCCAGCTGCATGCTGTTCGTTTTACCCACACTGCACAGCCAAGCGACCTCAAAAGGCATCTGAGAAATGCATTTTCCTTGGGAAATAGTAGTAAACAATGCTTTATGTACTTACATGTTAATCTGTTTTATCTATTATGCGTGTATTCTTTATTTCTTTTCTAAAATCATTTACTTATTTATTTAAATATTTATCTAATTATCTTGGCGGTGCTGGGTCTTAGCCGAGGCACACGGGATCTTCAGCTGCGGCACGCAGACTTCTTAGTCCCGGCGCGCGTGCGGGATCTGGTTCCCCAGCGAGGGATCGAACCCGCGGCCCCTGCAGTGGGATTGCGGAGTCTCACCCGCTGGACCGCCAGGGAAGTCCCTGCTTTGTTTCTTCATAAGAGTGAGTTCTTCTCTTGAGGACGGTAACGTGAGCTGGTTCCTCAGTCATTTCCATGAAGCTGAATCTTGGTACCTCCAGCCCCATGCCCCCAGCCCGAGCATCCACACGGTGCTTCGCGCAGGGTGGGCACTTGCTGCTTCGTCAGTGAATACGTGAGTCGTACAGTCCATTCGTTTTTGGATTAAGTTGGTTAACAGTCAGATTTATTATTCTGAACTGATGTCTACTTCGTTTTCATTAATCTTTAAAACTGCTAGATTTTTGCTTACGCATACACTGACCTTTTCCGCGAATCTTGCCAAAGATTGATTGTAGAGCGTGCAGAAATCATGTTACTGAATCGCTGCCGGTTCCAGTTCTTCGTGATCCGTGGCATTTAGGAGCAGCTAAGTCTTGGGGGAGGCGAGGTCGGGTGGAAGCTTGAAGAATGCATGATGTGTTTTAAAGGTGGCACTTGTTGGTATTTGGTTTTTGGTACAGGTGACGAAGAATGATAAAAGTGTTTGCATTTGTGGGTACAAAGTGTTGCCGGCAAACAGAAAACGTCCTGAGATTTTAAATTACGAGGTTTTTTTTTAATTCCGACTGAGTTATAGCAATATACAGAAAGTGAGGGGACCCGAACCGTGGGTTGACCCGCCCGGGAGGAAAGTCTAGCTAAGATACGTACACAACCATATTAGAGTGTGGTTAGAGTATATTTCAAAAATCAATAAACCTCAAAGAAGACGTGCCTCACTGAAGAGAGAAACAAGTTATTTTTCTTAATTTAAGAAAATTTTTGTACAATTTTTAAAGGTTATAGTCCATTTATAGTTATTATATTATATTATATTTATATTAATTATATTAATTAATTAATTATATTAATATTAATCCCCTCCCCCTACCTTGGCCCTCCCCCTTCCCTCTCCCCACTGGTACCCCCTAGTTTGTTCTCTGCATCTGTGAGTCTGCTTCTTTTTTGTTATTTTCACTAGTTTGTTGTATTTTTTAGATTCCACATATAAGTGAGATCATACAGTCGCCCGGGAGGAAAGTCTAGCTAAGATACGTACACAACCATATTAGAGTGTGGTTAGAGTATATTTCAAAAATCAATAAACCTCAAAGAAGACGTGCCTCACTGAAGAGAGAAACAAGTTATTTTTCTTAATTTAAGAAAATTTTTGTACAATTTTTAAAGGTTATAGTCCATTTATAGTTATTATATTATATTATATTTATATTAATTATATTAATTAATTAATTATATTAATATTAATCCCCTCCCCCTACCTTGGCCCTCCCCCTTCCCTCTCCCCACTGGTACCCCCTAGTTTGTTCTCTGCATCTGTGAGTCTGCTTCTTTTTTGTTATTTTCACTAGTTTGTTGTATTTTTTAGATTCCACATATAAGTGAGATCATACAGTATTTGTCTTTCTCTGTCTGATTTATTTCACTTAGCATAATGCCCTCCAAGTCACCAGTCCATTCATGTTCCTACAAATGGCAACGTCTTCTTCTTTTCTATGGCTGAGTAGTATTTCATTGTGTATATGAACCACATCTTCTTCATCCATTCATCTGTTGACAGACACTTAGTTTGCTTCCATATCTTGGCAACTGTAAATAATTCCTCAGAAACAAGTTATTTTTTCATAGGAGAAGGCTCTTATTCATTCAGCCAACATGTATAGAGCACCTACTGTGTGCCAGGCGCCATTAGCCCTGGAGCATAGCATGAGTGAGAGGATCTTTCCCTGGAGGAGCTCAGATCCAGGTAGCAGAGATTCTTAAAGTTAACTTTCATTGGCTTGTTGATCTGCATTATCCTATTTTTCTGCTCCATTTTAGACCCCCCTTTACAATGTCTTCTGTTGACTCTCGGGCTTTGGCCTTTCCTCGTATCACAGGTAAGCTGTCTCCTGGTCTCTATTTCTTGCTTCTTCCAGCTATACTTTCTCTTTTCTTCAGTGATACCATCCTTCCCCAAGGGCCTCCGCAGTCATTTCTGCGGTGATTTCCAAATTTCTATTCCGAGGGCGCACCTCTTTCTCAAACTCAGGTCTTGCCTTTATATCTTTGTGGCGACACGTGCACCTCAATGTGGCACGATAGCCTCTCAAATCTAAAAACAAAGTCTCGACAAAAAAACACTCCCTGATGTTAAATCGAGGTTTTACAGTTGATCCAACAGTTGGGGCTCAATGTCATAACATCTTGGAAAGGAAAGAGAGATGAGTCAATCGTAATAGGCAATGATAATACAGTTAGTCTTAGTACCAGGCAAAGTCAAACTGGTGGTGTGATTTCAGTGAAGAGAGAAGGGTCAGTTGCCTCTCTCCCAAAATGTCTCCCCTACTCACTCACTGAAAACTGAAATCACCGGGCCAGGATTTCAGGTATCAGGGACCAGAACTATATTTTTCCACTAGAGGCTCAAAGTGGTCACCCATCAGAGCATCTTTACCCAAGGACAGTTGTGCTGGGAGAGTGGTGAGAACACGTGACAGTACTGGGCACCGGAACGGTGGGGGCGGGGAGGCAGGATTTCGCCTGGCGGGGAGGTTGGAGAAAGGAGAGACCAGGGGGAAGTGTCCCTCGAGGGTCCTGCATGGCGCAAGCCTGTCCTCGGCTGAGATGGTGGCACCAGCTCTTACCGTGAATCAGTAGCTGGGAGAAGAGAGACCACTGAAATTTTAGCAAAACTAGAGCAGAAAGGAAACCCTTCTGTTCCATCCCAGGAAAGGAGGAGACGCAGGTCTGACTTTGTGTTGTGGTCAGAAGGCGCTTTGGTTCCTTTTCAGCCTGTGATCCCAGGAACGCTGCTCCCCAAAGCCGTGTGCAATCGGGTGGTTTTAGGGTCTCTCTGCCCTTGTGGTTATGAATTATATAGACTTTTAGTGCTTAACTACAAACAGAGGATTTTCCAGGTGGGGGAGCGGAGTTATGGGAAGAAAAATGCTGAAATACAAGTCACTGGGGTAATAAGGTCTCTTGGATGTGGGTAGAAAGTTCTTGACTTAGAGCCGAAGGCTTACTGTGTATACTGAACAGCTCAGCATACCTGGAGGGCCCCGGGGACATGTCAAAGAACAAAGCCTAGATGGTTTTGATGTGTGAATTGTTCACAAACCAAAAATAAAATTCTTTTTAAATGGCCTCATCACCAAATTTTAGTTTATCAAAATGCGGTGACCTCCCTCAGAAGTGTCCCAGGCATCGGGCCCCAGTCTGAAGGGCAGGGGTAGAGGCTGGGACAAACCTTCCCAGGCAATGGGAGACCCTGGAAAAAAGTGACTGCTCGCCTGTCATGGCTTCTGTGACAGCTGCATTCTTGTGCATTTCGTACTTTGAGGTTCTGCAAGTTTATCCTCAGTATACAAATATTACAAACTGATCTTAATCCTTTTTCCATTTTGTCTAAATGTATGAAATTTAAAATATACTTGTTCCTAAAATTAATTCCCACCCTAATTCCCACTGCTAATTTTTTGCCACTCTTGGATCCTTTTCAAAAGGCGCTTATGTGTGTGTGTGTGTGTGTGTGTGTGTGTGTGTGTGTGTGTGTGTATGTAGGAATGTTTTTAAAATGCATATCCTTAATATAGTAAATTATAGCGGGATAAAAGAAAAGAATATAGGATTTGGGAGTTTAAGGGGTTTATTGGGGGTATTTTGTTGTTCTAGTTGTTTGGTTGGGGGTTTCTGTTTTGGGGGGGTTGGTTTGGTTTGGTTTTGGTCTTGGTTTTCGCTTTCTAGTACATCTGAGTGGGCCCACGGTTTTAGTCAATCCGATAACAGATACCAGCTCAGAAAATATCATTTTATTCCCCGACCCCATTGCCCTGAAGTTGTGATTACTCTCCGTAACTCACTGGGCTTCTCCACTTGGTTCCCTGGACATTTTCCCAAGCTTGCTCAACCATTCGCCCCCTGGACTTCTGGGTTTAAGTACTGTCAGATCAGATTGAAATCATGTGTTAAGTCTCAGTGAGACCATCATTGTCCTCAGTTTAAGAAGTATTATAGAGGTCACGACTTCACTACAAAGAAGGTGGCTCCAGTCCCTCACTTTATGAAAGGGAATACCGGGGTGTGCGTTACACCAAAGGCACCAGCCCCGCCAGCACCAGGACCCCGAGAACCAGCCGTGGGCTCATTTTGTCCACTAGCTCTGTGTACTTCAGGGGTGGGTGGTACAAAAGCAGATGTAAACTATTTTTCAAATACTCCTCTGACTTAGCATTAAATTTCCCTTAGACCAGATGCCAGTGTTTAAATAATATCCTGAAGGATCCAAAGAGAAGGAATTACTCATCGTGTTTCATTCGTATAAAATCTGAAATAAAGGGGAGAAAGGTACAAAGAAACCAAAGTACCTTGACTCTGCCTTGCCAGACTGTAATCATTTGAAAAGAGCATTGCCTCACTTATGAAAGCTCAGAAGTGAAGTGTTCTTTTTCTTTAATTATCAGTTGAATTTCCCAGTATTTGTTATTAGTGCTTTTTAGTAAAAACAAAGGCAGACCCTTGTAACTTCTCTCGCAAAGCCATTTGGTTATGTTTTTTTGGAGACTGGGCAACACTTGCTTTCAAGTGGCTCTGTCCTTTAATCACCTCCATTTACTTGTGTTATCGATTTATACCTTGCTCGCCGCAGTGCCTGCTTTGATGGGCTGCATCAGTTAAGACACAGCGGAGAACTAAACTCTTGACTTTGAATACAGTTATTTTCTGTGGCTCCCGACATATTGCCAAAAGCTTTACCAGGCACAGGTGCCACTGGACCCCGAATTCCGGGGCCAGTCGCTGGCAGGTCATCGGCCGCGTCGGCTACTAGGTATGTAGGTCTCTTGGCAGATAGCGGTTGTGTGGGAAAGGCCCATACAACGTAACACAGAGGCCGGCAGCGGAGAAGGGCCACCGAGGTTAGATAGCGTGAATTTACAGCTGCCCCTGCCAAGACAGTGTGTGTGTGTTATTGTTGTTGTTTACTCTCTGCGGCCCCGGGATGAAGAAAGCAGGTGTCAGGGAGCCCCCGGAGCTGGGATCTGGCCCAGAGGACCCGGCGGTACCGGACGTCAGCGTGTCGGGTCTAGGTTAGGTCAGCAGGAGCGTTCAGGGGAGAGCTGACCGGTTAACTGGGGACCAGGCAGACCGTGGGTGGCAGAATCGGGACAGGGCGAGCAGGAGGTGAGCGGGCCGGAGATGCGGAGGGAGGTTTGGCTGGTCGGCGCCGCCCAGCTCGCGGCCGGCATGGCAGTTTCCCCCTGGCCCCGCCACCTCGCGGGCTGCCTGGTCAGGCCACCTGGTTGTCAGGTGCAGAGTCAAGGCCCCTGGCAGAGAATCTCGGCTCCGGCCAAGAACTCCGTTAGAAATAGCCGGTGGGGGCTTCCCTGGTGGCGCAGCGGTTGAGAGTCCGCCTGCCGATGCAGGGGACGCGGGTTCGAGCCCCGGTCCGGGAGGATCCCACGGGCCGCGGAGCGGCTGGGCCCGTGAGTCACAACTACTGAGCCTGCGCGTCTGGAGCCTGTGCTCCGCAACGGGAGAGGCCGCGACAGGGAGAGACCGCGATGAAGAGTGGCCCCCGCTTGCCGCAACTAGAGAAAGCCCTCGCACAGCAACGAAGACCCAACACAGCCATAAATAAATAAATAAATAAATAAATTTAAATCATATGGGCTTCTAAGGAGACCTCTGCTTAAAAAAGAAAGAAAGAAAGAAATAGCTGGTGGGAACTCACGCTGGTTTAAACAATAAGAACTTTTTGCTTCATGTAACTGAGAAGCAGTGGAGCCTTAACCCAGTTACTCAAGTTATGTGACCAGAAGCCGGTTGCTCTCACTCCGTTTTCAAGCTGCGTTTCCTTATCATCGGCTCCAGCCTCCGCAGGTTTTCTTCCTCGTGGTTGCGAGAGGACTGCTAGTTCCTGGTCCAGGCTCAAATCACAGAAGAGAAAGTTCTTTTCACAGCAGCTCCTTTGTCACTGGCCTGAACTCCAGTCCTAGTAGGGACCTGGCGCAGTTGGCAGGAGAAAGGCAGCTCATACCTGGGAACTGGGTTAATGAAGCCAAGCATCGCCTGGTGCCCGAGGGCCCTAGTCCTGGGGCTGCACAGTAAGAGAAATCCAGCCGTTTCCAGGTGCTGGGCCTTGGCCCCCAAGGAGCCTCCTGTCCTTACCTGCGTTGTCTGAGCAGCTTGCGAGGTCTGGCCTTGCCAGTGAATAAAAGGCCAAGTGACACAGCAGGTGGGGGTGGAAACACCTATAGTGTGGAAACAGAAGCCGTTAAAATCGAGGTGGTATCATGGACTGGTTATCATATCCGCCCAGAATTCATATATTGAAGCCCTAAGCCCCAGTGTGATAGGACCTGGAGATGGAGACGTTGGGAGGTGATTAGGTCGTGGGTGGAGCCCTCTGGATGGGATTAGTGCCCTTGGAAGAAGAGATGGGAGAAATGGCGTTCTCTCTCCACCTTGTGAAGACCGGCAAGAAGGTGGCCGTCTGTGGGTCATGAGGACAGCCCTCGCGGAACCCGACCCTGCTGGCACCCTGATCTCGGACTTTCCGGCCTCCAGAGCTGTGAGAAAGAAAGGCCCGTTCTTTAAGCCGCCCAGTCTCGAGGATTTTGTTGCAACAGCCTGAGCTAAGACAGGTGGGAACCAAGAAGCCACAGGTATCCGGACGGCTCCTGCGTGTGGACGCTGAGCCCTGGCAGCATCAGCGGGGCAAAGAGGAAGGCTCGGCTGGGCCTCTCCATCAGTCACACTTTATAACCATTTCTTCACAAGTCGTGTTATTTCACCTCCCAAAAGTCGCCTCGGTCCCGTGCGTCTTTTCCGTCCGCCTCACGTCTCTGTCCTCTGCACTGTCACCTTTGTTGGAACCCCGATCACCTTGTGTTCAGGTGAAACAGCCTTTCCCTCCTTGGCCTCCCTGCCTCTCCCCTCTGAGTAATTTCCTTAAATGCTGCTGTCATCGTGCTTTCCCTGCTTGAAAATATATGCCTGGCTCCCACTCGCTGAGCGGACTTCTCTGCCAGACGTCTGAAGGGCTCTGTAGTCTGGGTTAATTGACTGTCTAATGTTTCTTCTAAGCGTTCCTTGACATCTCCAGTCTGTCCCTCGGCTGGGTGGGCTCTGGGCGTCCACACCTGCCACACTCATTTTTCCCTTGGCTCGTGCTTTCTTTCCCTTTCGCCTGGAATTTCCTTTCACCGAACTTTTGCCCATCCAACTGCAGTTCACCTTTGGGTGCTCACCTTCTCCCTCAGTCCTTCCCAAACAGTGCCATGCCACGAAGAGCTTCTTCTTGACCCCAATTTCTTTTATACTTCGTTTCCCCATAGCTGTTTGCGGGCTAATTTTGTTTCCACGGAAATGGTAAACTCTCTGAAGACAGCGTTTAATTCTTCCTTGTCCCCCCGCCACATACACAGAGCACAGACTAGCGCCGGTGACCTGCTAGGCGCTCAACACTGGACAGGACAGGATGGGTCAAGAGGGACCCGCTGGCGCAAGGTGTGTGTCCGGCCCTGGGCGCGCCATAGGCTGGTCTTCCTCGCAGCAGCCCCACCCGTCCTAGGAGGCTCCTACCTAACCGCCCACCGGGCTCTACCATCCCGCTGGCCTGGAACCCTTTACACTAAGAGCACGTTGCTCCGGGGACCCTGAGATGGCGGATCCATGGCCTCCATGCCTACCACCAGCCACCCTCGGGTATCCTGTTCCCGGTCCCTAGACAGCGGACCGCTGGCCTCTCCCAGCTTCTTAGGGACAGTCCCCACCTGCGATCCAGAAGCACAGTCGAGCTACACCATGACTAGATTAAATGTAAAATTCCAGATAAATCTTCCAAAAGTTCCCGTTCCATCAAACATTTAATTGCCTTAAGGGGCGTTTAAAGCATATATTAGCCTAAATTCACAACAACCCTTCTATTTCCAAGGTCACTGGACCAAGGTCTCACAAGGCCACTGTTAGGACAGGGACTTGGGCTCATCTGTCTGAGTATTTAAAATCTTCGTCAGGCCAGAGGAAGCAAGATTAATTTTCTCAAAGAAAATCTTTGAGGAAAAGATTTTCTCAAAGTTGCAAAAAAAAAAATCGTTCACATAATGCGAGATAAAATAGTATCCTTAACCCAAACCTTAGACTTGCAGCTGCCAAGGTCGGTTTTAAATCCACGTGGGAGATAAAGAGAGGGGATGGAATTGCTACGGAGCCCTCAGTTACCACTTGGCGCTGAAGCTGCGCAGACAGATCCTTCTGATAGCAGAGCCTCCGATGGTTGGAAGTAAAGCAAGCACGAACCTTCGAGAATTCTATCCGAGTAAGAAAAGACCCTTTCTGTTTGTTTTCATGTATAAATAAGGTAGTTAAAATTTTCACCATAGTATGTTTTACCTTGAGGGCCAATAAACACAAAGGATGACAGCGTTAGTCATCATTAGTCGTAACATCAGAACACGATGTTCAGGGTCTTTCTAATTTTAGAGAGTGATTTTTCTCTGTCACTGAAGTCAGGAAAAAAGCTGTCCCACAGAGGATCGCACAGCCCTCTGCCACCAGTGACGGTGGAGAGCTTTCTTCTTTGTCTTTTTTACTCTCTGCCATGAATTCTTCTCAGACATCATCAGAGTATGTTTCTAGATTTCAGTACATTTTTAATATGAAAGCAATGTCTTCTGACTGAAAGAACAAAACCTTCCTGCGCTTGATTTGACCTTTGTTGGTTTGATGTGTTTTTAAAAAGATCTGGGCAACAGTTTTGCAAAGAACGCACAGAGACATTCCTGGAAAAGCACACTGAAAATAATGATGAAAAAAGACTAGGAGAGGAAGCCTCTTGCTCAGCCTGACACGCTGTTGCCCTCCCCACACAGCCTCTTAAGGCCGTGGAGGCTTCGTCTGAGTCAGGAGCAACGCACTGAAGTGGTTTCTTTGTTTGTTTGTTTGTTTTTTGCGGTACGCGGGCCTCTCACCGCTGTGGCCTCTCCCGTTGCGGAGCGCAGGCTCCGGACGCGCAGGCTCAGCGGCCACGGCTCACGGGCCCGGCCGCTCCGCGGCACGTGGGATCTTCCCGGACCGGGGCACGAACCCGCGTCCCCTGCATGGGCAGGCGGACTCTCAACCGCTGCGCCACCAGGGAAGCCCCTGAAGTTTTTTAAAGATACTTTAATTTAATGGGACTCTTTCTAACAGAAATTTTACTTTCACATCTGTCCAAGTGAACCAAGCCAAGTTAATATTCATTACTGATTTATCTGATTTGTAAAAATAGAAACCCCAGCCTCTTTTTCTTTTTTTGGCCACACGGCATGGCATGCGGGATCTTAGTTCCCCAAGCAAGGACTGAACCCGTGCCCTCGACAGTGAAAGAGCTGAGTCCTAACCACTGGACCTCCAGGGAAGTCCCTGAAACGCCAGCCTCTCTTGCAAGGCTGAAAGTGGACCGCTCTCCGGCCCGCCATTTCCCCATCTCACCTAGCACAGGTGTGGTTCTGGTCATGTGAGCCCAGACATATGTCTTCGGGTATGTTCTGCTTCCTGCGAGCTCCAGCCTGCATTAGAGGCTCACAAAGATGCCTTTGTGTTGGCAAAAAAAATCCATATAATATTTTCAAACTTCAGATAAATAATGTAATCTTATTTTTATAATCTCCAGTAAAACATAGCACCTACCCTCAGGGAACCCACAGTCTATGGGAAAAAGCAGTATGTAATCAATAATTGCAATTTATGTGACGATGAAGTAAAAGCAGAGGCACTGGGGTACGGAAGACCTCGCTGTGGGTGTCAGCTAATCAATTAGCTGTGGCTAGAACAGAAGCCTCTCTAGGCCTGTTTCTCCATATGCGTAAGAAGCCATAAATGGACCACATGGAGTTGATTGGTAGGGAGATTAAATAAAATATGATGCACTATGCAGAAGAGCACAAGATGGCACCTGATACGTAGAACACACTTGGCGAAGGTCAGTCGTTGACGGTGACGGTGACGATGACAGTCACAGCTGTTAGCTGCACAGGGTTTGAGGCATCTTGGAGGAGGGAGTGCTTACCTCGACCGCAGGGCTGAGGACGGGGTCCCGGAGCAGGTCCTGTGAGCGCGTCGGCGCGCGGAAGGGGCACAGGACAGCGCGTGCAAAGGGAGGCGCGCGGCGCAAAACGCGTGGGATTCTGGGGACAGACGTCCTGGGAAGTCAGGCTCAGGTCAGCTTGAGAAGGTCCTGGGATGACCCGTGCTGGGGACGTTGTCCTTCGGCTACAGCTAAAAAAATCCTGGAAGTACTTCTATGAAGGGGAGCGAGGGCTGGGCGGGCAGACGGGCCGGCAGTGCGGAGGGCCCGCGGGAGGGCCGTCTGGAAGCAGGGCGGCCGCGGGAGGGCCCCGTCCTGCAGTCGCGGTCAAGGTGCAGCGGCCTCCAGTCAGAGACCTTGAGCTTCCCCATCACCTACCGGCTGGGCCCGGACCCTACGCCCTCCACCCACAGCAGACACCGCCCCGCCGGTGTCCCTAAACGCCGCACGCGCCACCTCTGCTTCCCACGCTCCCCTCCGCCAGCAGCTCCTGTCCCTCTCGTCCACCTAGAAAGCATCCGGCTCAGATTCCGTCACCTCTGCGGAGGCTTCCGTCCCCGCTTCGAGGTGACCAGTCTCCCCTGCTCCTGTCCGCCGCCTGTTACACTCCAATCGTGTCCTTCTTACACGTCTCGTGGGGACAGTGTACGCTTCCAGGGGACGAAACCCGCCTCCCGGTCCCCGCGCGCCCCGCGCAGAGCTGTGCCGGCTCTGCAGCCGTCACGCGGGCTGGACACAGACCCTGACGCCACCGCTCGGGAAGCCCGCGCGGCGTCGGCTCCTCGTACCTCCGCCGTGTAAAGGCAAGCGAACACTCGGGAGTTTAGTCGGTGACCGTTCACGTGGTGTTTGGAAGAAGCTTTCTGCTCCGAGGCTGTGGGGTCCCGGCCCCATCAGCTGGGAGGCGAGGGGACGCGTGCACGAAACCCGCGTCCTGCTCTCTGGAGCCGCCTGCGCGCGTCCCGGGCACACCGTGGGCCGGTGACCGCCTCTGTGTTCCTACTTTGTGTTTCGTGTAGAACGCCGTATCTGGCAGGGCAGGCCCCCTTGAACATAGCAGGTACTTGGTGCTTTGAGGGAGAGATTTAATTTATTTATAATTGTCAAGAGTTTAAAAATGCAGAAAAGAAAGAGCAGTCATGGCTTGCCTGTTTTGAAAGATGCCCTCAAACCAGTTCAGAAACCTCTGACTAAATCAGGTGTTTTGCACGATATCTAACTGAAGGCTAGAGCTGGGCACCTCTAGGGCAATTTTTGCTTTAAAGATAGGAAACAACGTGTTTAGCGCTAATTGCCTCTTGAACTCTGCTTGTAGCATTGCTGCCCACCAACATCTCTGATGACTGGCAGGCTGGCTGGACGGCCCTGTTTCGTGCGAGGTGACGGCGTGCCAGGCGGGTGACAGGTGGCCTTGGCCTCCCGGCAGCATCTGACCGCTGGCGGCCCCCCGCCTCACTTGCACCCACCTCTCTGGCCATCCTGATCCTACATGTTGGCGCCTCCGGCGCATAAGTCTTGGCTCCCGGCAGATTGCTGGTCTCTCCCCCTGCACGGAGCCCCCTTTCCCCGGCTTCTGCGTCCTCCTCTGGCTCGTGGCCTCGGGTGTCCGGGCCCGGCTTCCTCATCAGCTGTGCTCGTGCCTACCTCCGGGCACCTGAAACCCAGTAAATGCCAACCCAGACCAGGCCTTCTCTCCCCCCATTCTGTCTCGACGGTGACCTCACTCTTCTTGGCACACGACCGAGATGTAAATTCTCATTCGACTCACCTCTTGCTTTTATTTTTCGCAAGCCACTCAGTCGTCAGCTTCTGTGATATGAGGTTCCCATAGCCGTCACCCTAGAACAAGAACTTCTCCTGATCTCTCCGGCACTGCTGTCCCCTGAGTCCCAGGCCACCTCCCCTCCTGAGTTTCTTTACAATATTTCCAGATAATTCCTCCTCCCTAACCTCCTCCCAGGAACGAGGAGATGGCAGTTTCCATCCTGGTTCTCGCTGGGAGCCTGTGTCCGCATCTATGAAGCGGGTAGGATAGTATCTCTCTCCCAAAGTCTATGTAAGGGTTAAATAGAACCTTCACGATGTGCGGGAGGCTGTCTCTCAGCCCCTCAGTACAGTGCCTGCTGTCTGTCAGACGTTCATAGGTGGTGGTTTCTCTTATACTTTCTGTATTGTCTACGCCATTAAATCTAAACTTGGCAGCGTGACTTTGACCGCCCGCCGTGAGTTCAAGGTCCCACCCCCCTATTCAAACGTACCTTTGTTCGGACAGTATTACTGAGCGCCTACCGTGTACCAAGTGTTCCAACCTCACCTCGAGGTACAAAGAGGAAACATCCAACGGACCCCAGACCCGCGTCCGCCTTACTGAGTCCCAGTCTCGCTCCAGGTCTTCCCGGCCTTTTATTCACAAAGTCGGTGTCTTCCCCGCCCGCGGCTGGGGTCTTGCCCCTCCGTCGATGGACACCCCTTTTCAGGAAGGGCTGACCGACTCTCCCTCTGGGAGGAAATCCAGACTGTAAACAAAAGGGAAACGCGCGTGTCTTCCCGCGGGCGTTTTCTCCAGACCCTTTCAGGGACGTGCCCTTTGGCGGGAAGCGGACAGGTCGCCGTCCTCTGACGCGTGTGAGCGGCCCTCCACGTGGCCACGCGGCGAGGCTGCCCCGTCAGCCCTGCTCCTCCCCTGCCTGGAGGACGTCTGCCCAGATCATAACCCTTTAAGGCTTCTATTCATTCGCCTTTCTTGGAAGTCAGGGAGTGTTCATGGTCTATATCAACCCAAGTGAAGTAAAGAAAAACATTAGGAAGGAAAACGTTAGACGTAGAAACCAAAAGGTACATTCTAGTGCGAGAGGAGCTGCCATTTAATTTCAGGGGAGAAAAAAAAAAAGGAGAGAAGCATGAGTCATTTCACATCCCAACCCCGTAAAACAACTGATAGCAAGTGAGGGGAAGAGACGGAGAGGAGAGACCCGGCACGGCTGAAACGGGCTCCCCTCCTTCGGGTGAATCTCTGAGGTCACTTTTGATCTTGGCAGCCCTGTAGGTGCTCTGGACCTTCTGAAGGTGCTGTCATCTTAAGACAAAGGCTGACTTAACACCCACAGTTGTGTGCGCGGAGGTTTTGATTCATTCATTCACTCAGCAGATGTTAAGGAGGCGCTGCCATAGGCCAGGCGGTGAGCCGAACGCCCGAGCTGAAGAAGTCAGCCAGACGGACACCGTCCCCGACGTGCAGTGTCACAGTCTAGGGCAGGGCTCGGCCTGCTTTCTGCAAAAAGCTAGGCAGGAAAGGTCTCAGGCTTTGTGGGCCATAGGGTCTCTGTGAAGAGCCCTCAGCGAGGTCATGGCAAAGTAGCCATCGATAATACGTAAACAAATGTGCATGGCTGTGTTCCAATAAAACTTCACTCACCAAAAATAGGTGGCGGGCCAGATTTGGTCTGCAGTCCAAAATTTGTTGCCCCCTGGTTGAACAGATGCAACACGTACATGCAGGTTAATATTTTGCATGTTCTGCCTTGTTCCAATAGGAATGTTTTGGTTGCAAGTGACAGAAAAGGCAGCCCAGGCAGAAGAGTCCAAGGATAGGCTGACTCCTGATCAAGGGCCGGTTTCAGTCTCTCCCGGTCTCAGCTCTTCCTCCTCTGGGCTGGCTCCGCTCTGTCACCTCTAGCTCCTGGGCAGCCAGATGGCTTGTCACACCCGAGTGACATCCCCCGGTGAAGTCCAGCGGGGAATGCAAGGCACTGTTGGCACTGCATTCCGTGCCCCCAGCGCCGCCCTCCCTAGACCCCGCCTCCGCCCACCTCCTCCCAGGCGTTCCGACCCGTCCGAAGCCCAGTGTCTTGTGATGCTCTCTAATGACCCCCGCTCACCCTCCCTCAGAGTGTGGACTGGGCTCCAAAATTCTCTCTTGTTACTTCGCCCTCCCCACCAGTCAAACTCCGGTTTCTTTCTGGCCTTCAACTCAGCCATAGAAGGACGGGGTTCTGAATAAACTAACCCACGGTGAATAGGAGCATCTGGTGATGTCCCTTAACCCTCCCACAGATTTCTGCTTGGGAGGGATCCAGGCCGGGTGGGTGGTCTTGAGCTGGGATCCCTCCCTGAAATCATTGATCAGGGAGCACTGGTTCCCCACCTGCAGCGAGGGCCTGAGAAAACCCGTGGACACACCAGTCATTGTTGGTGGCTTGGCTATGGCTCAGAAGCAGATAAGTAGTGTTTCCAAAGGTATGTCGATTATTTCGATTATACAACGAAGATTCGTGTGCAATCGATTCTGAAATTATCGAAGCTTTTAGTCATGATGTCCTTTCTCAGACAGTAGATACTAAAAAATATAAAAAGAGGTTTAAACGGAATCCTCGGGCTAATCACGAATACATGCAAATAATTAGCAAAAAGTCTAAAAGATTGGCTAAATGAAATATATACTTAAATTTAATTCACGACATATATACATAATAATATAATGAAATACGTTACATATGTATAATCTCCATTATATGCTGTAGTAATGTTTATCGAACATTGACTGAGTGCCATTCTTGTAAAAATTATACATGTATTAAATCATCTAGTCCTCATAATAGCCTCGAGAAGTTTTAATTCCCATTTTCCTGATAAGGAAACAGAAGCACAGAGAAGTTAACCTTCCCAGGGCACACGGTTTAGAGGCACAGCCCAGATTCAGCCCCCGACGTTTCTCTTCCAGAGGCTGGGCTCTTAACCCCTATGCTTTACGGTACTGAGTTAAAGGCAGGTTGCCACCAGTCTGCCCTTGTACAGGAAGGCTCTACTGGGTCATGTTATGGGGCACCCCTGTGCTTCAAACACTCAGCGGTGACCGGTAAAATACAAATGAAGTAAAAGGCGTATTTGGTATCAAAAGCATGATGACCATCGGTGTGGCTAGAAGCGGATCGGAACCCCAGAGTGGTGGGTGAAGCTGAAGCCTCAAGGACGGGATCCCAAGCCCGACAGCAGGCAGAGGCAGCTGGGAGGAAAGGCCCGGGGACGGAGATGCAGAAAGGGCTCTTGCTGGGCGAGTGACAAGAGACTGGGTCGCAGCTGGAAAGCCAGGCTGGTGTGGAGACTGTGGACCTCCGTTGCCTGCCCGTAACCAGGTCCATGGCTTCTCCAAGGCTGGAAGGCAGCGGCCCAGACATAGCCACGTCCCGGCCTTGGGAAGCTGCCCCGGCTGGGTGCCTGGACCTACAGCAGCCCTGAGAGCACCAGAGAGCAGGACCCGCCAGCAACCAGAGTCCAGGCGGAGGCGGTGGCACGACCCCCCACGGGACAAGAAGGAACCATCCGAGGAACACGAGAAAGGCCCTGGCGAGCACAGGCATCCGCGCACTTGGTGAATAAACTCAAAGCAGCCTAAGCTGTCTGATGTTGCAGACGTGGGGAGGACCCTCTGGGGAGACCGCAGGGTGAGAGACGTTGAAGGGCCAGCTGGGCGGGACCTTGTTGGCCACGTCAAGGATTTTGATTTTCACTTTAAAGATTGAGCAAATTTGACTCGCAAAGCAAAACCAACATACGGGCATTGCAGTAGTTGGGGGCAAACTGAGGCGCTGTGGACGGGGATGGGCCAGTGGAGAGGCAGCTAGGAGGCGACGCCAGCTCGGGTTCCTTGGCGCTCTGCCCAACTGACCCCACGGGGCTCGGTCGGAACGCGCTTTGTAAAGTAACACTAGGCACAGTCACTGTGCTGACCCTGCCGAGACGCGGGAAAACCCGCAGGATGTCCCAGTGGCGACTCAGCAACTGGCCTCCCCGCGGCTCAGCTCTTGTTAAGTGAGTCTGGTATTGGCTGCGTTGGCACCTGTGATAAAATAGCGTGCGTTTGAGACCCCGTCCCTACGTTGTTTGTACAAAGCTACTCACTTCCGTCTCGTTGTTTTTACGATAGGAGGTTGACGTATTTGCTGTAGTTCGGACGTCCTGGCGTGACTAATTGATACAGTGCCACCAGACATGTGTTACTTCTCCCTTCCATATTTTTAATGAAATTATAGAGTTCCAAGGTTCAGTCTTTTTTTCAACATCACTTTGAACTCTTCTCTGCAGACACCCTCTTGGCTCAACTCCACTTCATACACTCTTCTTTATGCACATGAGTATTTGTCTGATTATACAGGATGTGAGCTTTACTCCACTGTGATGCTGAACTCCAGGTCTGAGGTTCTTGGTCTTCATAGTCTATTTTTAAAGTCAAAGGAGATACTGTGAGTGCTGTGCCTTCGAGGGAAAGGTGGGCAGTCTGTGGCCAAGGAGCCAAGCACAGCCCTCCGTGGTCACGTGGGTACCAGGTTATACACACACCGTCTCCACTCGGCTTACGTTACAGGAGCGTCACTCTTTGTCATGATGTCCTGAGTTTCCTAATCTTCCTTTCCTAAAGGCAAGAAGATGGAAATGGAGAGAGAAGTAACCTTTGTGGAGAGAGGGAGGCTGTGTCTATTGGGTGGGATGCTGGAGGGATGAGGGAGAGCGGATGATCCTGCACGGTGCTTCTCGAGGACAGTGGGAAGGCTGAGGTGGGCTGGAAATTCCTTCTGAGAAGTACTCAGGCGAGGGCGACCTTTGAGTTCTTCCGCATTTCATAAACATCATTCACTAATGCAGTTGGACACTGTATGTGAACGAGATTTAATATTCAAATCTAACAGTAAAATAGATTTACATGCAAACAATTTTGACCTCCCTTAGTTTGTATGCCCATCAGACCCTTTGCTTAGATCAATTCAACTTCCCCTCGCTTCTTGCCGGGTTAACAGCAAGAAGGGGGAAGGCAGGGAGGAGGGAGAGGGGCACGGTGAGCAGTTCGCAGTTCATAGTCTGCACTCAGTCTGTAGACAGACGTCATCATCCCCTCATTATTTCCCCTCAGACACATCCTGGGACAGAGGTGGGGACAGAAAAATAGTAGCAGGAGTCAAAAGTGATATACAGGACTATAAGCTAATTCTTTCCTTCCTCTTTCTCCTTTTGCTGTGGAACAAACTTAGGTCTATCCTTCACTGGTCGGACTTTAAAATGTGTGCTTACGTGGGGAATTTGCGGAACTTTTGTTTTAGGTCAGTATGTGTGCTGCATTTGTACAGATGTTTAAAAATTAGTCTTATCATAAATGCTCGGTAAATTAAAATTTTTAACCAATGGGAAAGTGTAGGGAAACCATACCGTATTGGAACCAATTGTTGTTGGCACTGTTGTTATTGTTGTCATTAAAAAAAAAAAAAAAATTAGAGCAAAGACCAGCTGGATGTCTGGAAGGACGTCCCCTGGCCCCTGTCGCGCTAGGGAGAGCGCAACTGTGCAGTGGGTGAAACCGCTCTAGCCGGTGGTGTCTGTGAAGGAGACCCGTCAGCATGTGGGAAGATTGTGCGAGAGACTGCAGAGCACAGTGGCTAAGAATATGTGCTGGAGGGTCAGACTGCTTGAGTTCAAGTTTGTGCTTACCTCATTGGGTTGTCAGAGGGATTAAGCACTTCTTAAAATACTCAGAATTGTAACCGGCACATAGAAAGTACTCAATAAACGTTTGCTGGTAGTAACGTCAGTAACCTCATAAGTAGAGTAAAACGGATTGGTTAAAGTTTTCCATGACTTTGTTAAAGTCATAGGCGTCTGCTTGGTATAATGATGATTAAATTCAGGATTTGGGTTTAAGGATTCAGGGTAGTAATATTTTCCTGAGTGATAGTCTCACCCATAGGGGAGGTAACGTCGGATTTCCCAAGGGCCCATTTTAAGTTCACTCAGATTCACCAAAATCATAAAAACAAAGAAGAACGGGATAGACAGAAAGTAGAAATGGCAAGATCCTCAATAAAAGTTGGGGAATATAGCGTACTGAATTTTAAAAGTGGTGGAAGGGATAGTGGTGATCAATGACTGACCTTATTGCTCACGCACAATTTTCTGCTGTCTACGACTTGCCTCCAGTAGAGGGAGACCGTCAGGTGTGGAAAGTGAAGTGGGAAAAAAAGAGAGTCCAGGGAAGCTATGAGTACTAACTAAAGGACTTCAGTACTTGGCCCTGACCTCCAAAGTAGCTGAAAACTAAGAGCAGGTGGGCCCCAAGCGCAAACGAAATAATAGGTTTGGTCAAAGGGTGCGGATGACAACAAAAGTGAACCACAGCTGTGGCCTGCCCCGGCTTACTCCCTACCCCAGCATTCAGAAAATTGCTGGTTCCATTCAAAAATGAAATTTTAATTTTTTTTAAGAAAAAGGAACGAGGTTAAGAGCCTTGCTAGATTAAGAGAGAGAGAAAGAAGGAGTGGAAGCAAAAAGCAAGTTAGAACATAGATCAAATGGGAAATTACCCAAGAAGTAAGGAGAAGGTTCAGACAAATTACAGTTCTTTGAAACCAAAACAGTTCTTCATAAGGTCAAAGCATTTACAAAACACATTGACATATCTCTCTGTCAAGGAAAAAGGTGGGGAAGGAGAGAAGAAGAAAAGAGACGTGTTTAAAGATGATATAATTCAACAAAGATGAGAAGTGATTTCTCAGAGTTTAGGAAAAAAGGTAGTCAAAATCACGAGATTACAGAGATTGAAACCATATTCGAAGAAACAAAAATGGGAAAATCATAACTGAAAACATCTAAGGAAATATGGCGATCACACAAAATAAAATGAAAACATAAAACAGATATAAATTGATAAGAAAGTAAAATAATAGAGAAAATTGTAAATATGGAAGATTGTCAAAGAAGAGCCAACACATGCAAAATCTCTGTTCCCGAAGAAGAGAACAAATAGAAAAAAAATCATATATCACGTGAATATATGTAACTATTGATTTAATAGAAAACAACTCTAACAGAAGGAGCTTTTCTTCAAAGAATTGAATATAAAGATAGAAAGAGGGACTTCCCTGGTGGCACAGTGGTTAAGATTCCATACTCCCAATGCAGGGGGCCTGGGTTCGATCCCTTGTCAGGGAACTGGATCCCACGTGCATGCCGCAACTAAGGAGCCCACCTGCCACAACTAAGGAGCCCTCCCTGCCGCAACTAAGACCCAGCACAACCAAATAAATAAATAAATATTTTTTTAAAAAGATAGAAAGAGCACACACATTGTCTCAGGAAAATTGATGTAGAATCATTAATACCAAAACATATCCCAGTGAAGTTACCTCATCCAGGGAAAAATAAAATCATATGGACAGCCAAGCAGAGAAAGAAAGTCACATTCAACATGGAAAAAAAATTAGCCTAACTTCAGACTTCACCATAGCAATGCCAAAAGACACTGAGGAAACATCTCCAAAGTTCTGAGAGAAAGAATGTGGGACAGAAGCATTTTTATACCCAGACACGTTATATTTCAAGTGGACAGGCAGAGGGCAGACATTCTAAACAAACAGGGATACAAAAAAATGGAGCAAACATGAGTCCTTTTTAAGAGTAGTAGCTCAGAATTTCAGAGCCAGTGATGAGTGATAGAAAAAAAATAGTCAATATATAGTAGCCTGTGAGCCCTTGATAAAGGTTGCCCCTAAAGTCTGATTTATAAATCATGTGTTTTACTTTGTGTTTGCCTTTCATTTGAGTCAACTGACAGATGTTACTATTGGACTTACGTCCAAGAAGATAAAATGGGAAAAATCAAATATTTCATCAGTGGGAGAGCTAACTTTTCATCATTTTTGTTTACCCTTTAGGTATAAATCACAAGTTTGTAACGTACCTCAAAAAAATACTTTGCCAAAAATTTTTAAATTGTGTTCTAGAACATTTGCCATGGGATTTTAGTAGGTAATAAAATAAACTATTAGAGCACATTTCTCCCTTAATTTAGTTTAGTATAAGAAAATTTGGGAATTAAAGGCTAGTAATTTTAAATTATCCTCATTAAATCCATAGACTTGTCTAACTGAACTCAGTTGCACATATTTTCATAGTGTATTACCTTATTTCCAGGTGTGTCCAATGAATCATTTGTGGGATACACTGCAATTCAGCTTTAATATTTAGTTAAGTCCCACACAGCACATGCAACGCAGTTTTGAATTCCATAGCATCTCAGATTAGGGGAAAGAGAAATAAAGAAACAGAGCTGGAGAAAGGCACCAAGACAGACACACTCACATTCCTGCTCACCCTCAAACACACCTCTTCATCCTGCTGAAGCATATTCTTCCAAAGACTTTCCTTCCACCTTCCTTACCTGTTTGTAGTTTGATGAGCCACCAACTTTTCCTTGACCCGGCCCAGTGACCATCAGTTAGTTGAGCAAGACCTGGCTGTATCCCAGAGGCAGAGGGAAACCCATGAATCAGAGATGCTCGTGATGACAAGGGCCCTCTGGTTACCTGTATGGGGAGGCCTGGAGACACAGCTGTGCAGATTTTCCTTCACTCGCATCTTCATGATCACGTGATGATATCAAGCACCCAGGTACCTAGACAGTTAGGGGGAGTGTCTTAGCCAAACAGGTGACATACCATGAATTGTCCTCACACGCAGCTTAGTATGATCACAATCCACGCCCTGATCAAGAAGAGGATGTAGGATTAGCATCATGTGTACATCAGGAGTGGAGAAGAGAGGACAGGTATTTTCCTTATCCAATGCCAAAAATTGTGTCAACGAGGATTTTAAGGAAATAAAGTGCCGTTACAGGGACTCTCTCTCCCAGATGGACAAGGACAGAGTACCTTTTTCAGTTTGTGTTTCCCCTTATTTCATCTCAGTTGTCTGGTTTCTGACCACAGGTAACAAACTTACCTTTGTAATGAATGGACATTATTCTGGGATTTCTTAAATTCAAAACAGTCATTTCTGTGGTAAAAAAGATATGCTTTTTTTTTCGCTTTAGATAACTTACATACGACAAGAATATGAAACAAAATTTAAAGGGTTGATGCCAGCATCTCTAAGACAAGAACTTGAAGACACTATCTCCTCCCTAAGGTCACAGGTAATTTCTAGAATCAAGGAATTTTCCAAGGGTTTAGATCAGCGGTCCCCAACCTTTTTGGCACCAGGGACTGGTTTCATGGGAGACAGTTTTTCCACGGCCGGGGGGGCTGGGGGGGCGGGATGGTTCAGGTGATAATGTGAACGATGGGGAGCGATGGGGAGCGGGGGGGAGCACGGG
>NC_041227.1:131750783-131754957 GCF_002837175.3 Physeter macrocephalus | reverse complement strand
AGAGGGGGAGCCGGGAGGAGCGAGGGGGAGCGGGGGGGAGCGAGGGGGAGTGGTGGGGAGCGGTGGGGAGTTGGGGGGAGCGCGGGGGAGAGGGAGCGGCGGGGAGCGGGGGGGAGCGAGGGGGAGCGGCAGATGCAGCTTCGCTCGCTTGCCCGCTGCTCACCTCCTACCGTGTGGCCCGGTTCCTAACAGGCAGTGGACCAGTACCAGTCCATGGCCCGGGGGGCTGGGGACCCCTGGTTTAGATGATGTGCATATCTTAATTAATGTTTGTTTCTGAACTGATGCCAGAAATCCATGTGATGTCACAGAATAACCGAGTGCCCAGGATGAATTGTTTTTTGTTTTGTGGGGTTTTTTAGAATTTTTTCTTACTAGCTTAAGAACTCTTTATCTCGATAAGATTTTCTTAAAAGCATCCTTGAAATTGAAAAGCTCAGTTATGGTTACTTTTATTTACAGTCTGCATTCCAACACAGACTCACCCTTTTATTCTTGGTTCCAGGCCCAAAATGCCATCAGTTAGCACATTGCTAACTCCTTATCATGTGAAAGTGCAGAGAAATAAAAAACATGGCTAAGTTAGAAGCATTTTTATTCTGGTGTATTTTATATGATTGTCAGAGATAACAAGATGGATTTTAGGATCGAGGCAGGATAATGACATGGTATTCAAACAATTCGGTTAAATATTGATATTTCTGCTGAAACGTGTAGTTCTTGGTACAGTAGTTTATAAGAGAGAAAATTGACTTCAATTTAGATATTAATTAAAAACTTCCTACATAAGTTTTCTCTAAAACAAGTTTTATATATTGCTGTAAATATATAGCATTCGTTTTATAGATTCCTGGTTTTTGTTTTGTTTTGTTTTTTTGTTTTTATTTTGCTGTACGCGGGCCTCTCACTGTCGTGGCCTCTCCCGTGTAGTTCTTCGTACAGTAGTTTATAAGAGAGAAAATTGACTTCAATTTAGATATTAATTAAAAACTTCCTACATAAGTTTTCTCTAAAACAAGTTTTATATATTGCTGTAAATATTTTATATAGCATTCGTTTTATAGATTCCTGGTTTTTGTTTTGTTTTGTTTTTTTGTTTTTATTTTGCTGCCCCTGAATCGGCATGTGGACTCTCAACCCCTGCGCCACCAGGGAAGCCCAGATTCCTGGTTTTTTAAAAAACGAATGTTTTAACTCAACATGAGAAGAAGTTCACATATTCCCATTTCTATTACACTTAGAAATTTAAAACATACTTTTTTCCTGGAAAAGCTCTGCAAGGGAAAGATTTCTTTTCTCTCTGTGCCAAGAACAATGCCTTTCACAGAGTAGGTGCTCAATAAATTTATTTACGAATGAAACAAATGCTGTAGTTGAATGAAATTCACGTTAGCTATTTATAATGTATAGGACAGATACGTGGAGAAGATGTTAGCTGTGCCTTTTCTGTTCCCCTCAGCAAAAATCTCTTATCTGAAAATGAGAAGTTCATCACATCAACCCTTATGCTACTGTTAGCTATCGCTTCTGTAGGCTAAGAAGTTTGGCTGTGCTCACTCCTACCTATAAAAATAAGTATGACAGGAGAGTGTTAACTTACAAAGGGTTAGGTCGTCTTTGTTTACGTGGAAGGCTCTCCTCGAGATGTGGCTTACCCATTCACTTTGTAGGAGGGCTTCCTTAGGGTCAGCTGTGTAGGACCCAGCACCTTCAGAGCAGGTATTTTTAAGACAAAAAGAAAGAAAAGAAAGAGAAATCTGATATCCACCTGCCGGGCTTCTGTTATCATTCATATCATTTCACTGTAATAAAAGCCACTCAGCCTCCTAAAACTGGATGTTGACCCAGAAAGAGAGCGCTGCCAGCTGTGTGAGGGCCTCAGCATTGGCAGCTGTGCGGAGGAGGTGCCGACCACAGAGCGAGCAGATTTCGTCTGAGGGCACAGGTGCCTGTGTTTCGGAAGATGGTTGGAATTCCAGTGGCAAAGCACGGTGGAGGCAGGGAAGTGGGGTCAGTGCAGTCCTTGCCTCTGTCAAAGTTATCACTGGTCCCGTGGGCCACTGGATTACTTGGATAAAATTCAGACCCGGGGGATGTGACGAGTCAGAGTGCAGCGGGACCGCTGTGCTGTGTACCCATTTAGAAAAGCCGTGCCCAAGGAGGTCAGCTCGGTGCTCTTGGACCCCCTAGAGGGGTGGGATGGGGAGGGTGGAGGGAGACGCAAGACGGAGGGGCTGTGGGGATGTATGGATACGAATAGCTGATTCGCTTTGTTATACAGCAGCAACTAACACACCATTGTAAAGCAATTAGACTCCAATAAAGATGTTGAAAAAAAAAAAAAGAAAAGCTGTGCTCCCTCTCTCCAAGCACAGTTCCTACTCTGCCAGCTGTCCTGTCTTGCATAACCATGTTTCGGAATCGACCGTTGCCATGGTTTCAGTTCAGACCAAAGAGACAAGAGTAAAGCTCCAAAGTGATCAAATGCCACTGACTCCTGATCATGTTAAGCCATAGTGTAAGTTATCCGGAAACCACTTCTAGTAGGTTGTGTGAAGTGCTTTTGAATTTATGCCTGATACAGGTATCTTTAATAGTATAGGAATTTATGCTTCAGGATAATCCAACCACGCTGTGAAGGTCTGACTGAAGAGGCTATACTTGACAGCTCAGTTCCCCCCATCCCTGGCCCCTCAGGGGCAGGGGCCACAGGGTGGTACCCACCAGGATCTCTGGACTAGGCAGTTCCTGTCAGTCACTTCCTGTCATCCTCCTGACCTTGGGAACTGGCTGTCGTTCACCCCATTTCACAGATAAGGCATCAAGAGAAAAAGGAACTTCCCTAGAGCTATGGAGGCCAAGGCAGGAGCTGAGCGCGAGGTGGCCTAACTCCAGACAAAGTGCAGGCTCTTTCCACGACAAAAGACTACCTCTCCAACCTCAGGGAATCCCCAGGAGAGATTAAGGTTTCTAGTAGGCAGTAATTTTGCTTCCACTCACTCATTCATTCCTGAAACAGCTAGGGAATGCCAGCTACATGTCCAGCCCTGAAAAAGAAACTGGGGTTACAGAGACGCTCCAACATCATCCCTGGCCCAGGAGAGCTCTCGGGTGTGAGGGAGAGGCGTGAAGACAGATCACCAGAGGCAGGTGGAAAAGTGCTAATAACAGAACAGGAGGGTACAGAGGAGGGGCCGCTGGCTGCCTGGGGCAGGAGGGGATGAGGGGCAGGGCTGGGGGTGGGGGGGCAGAAGAATTCAGGAGCAGAAGTGACCTTGAACCCAACAGTGGACGGTGAATAGGCGGTAGTTAGCCAAGCATTCCCAAGCAGACGATGGCAGGTGGCCTGTGTCACAGGGCCGCAGAGTAGGAAGGATGCGAGGTGGAAGAGAGGAGGTGAACCGCCCAGGTGGGCCAGGGCCAGGTCCAAACAGCTCAGCAGTGCGGGGTTTGAGCTCGGTTCTGTAGCCTCTGATGGAGTGCCAGTGGGGTGCGGGGTTTGAACTCGGTTCTGTAGCCTCTGATGGAGCGCCAGTGGGGATGGGATGTGATCAAATACAAAACCACAGCATTAGCATTCAACAGATCCTCCGCATTGTATCTAGAGAGTTGTCTGAATTTAAATACAATCCGACCAGACACTGTGTGTCTGCACAGTGGCGCCCTGTAAGCCACCTTCACCTCTTCTCACACGAGGTCTCTTTTCTAGGTTAACTTTCTGCAAAAGAGGGCATGCATCCTTCAAGAGGAGCTGATGACCTACCAGTGCAGAAGGTACAGTCGTGGCCAGAATGTCTCCCGAGTAGTTTGCACTGTCTGCAACTGTGGGTCTCCTGGTTGGGTGTTAAAATCTTCATTAAAAATGCGTTGGGGCTTCCCTGGTGGCGCAGAGGTTGAGAATCTGCCCGCCAGTACAGGGGACACGGGTTCGAGCCCTGACCTGGGAAGATCCCACATGCCGCGGAGCAACTAGGCCCGTGCGCCACAGCTACTGAGCCTGCGCGTCCGGAGCCTGCGCTCCGCAACAAGAGAGGCCGCGACAGTGAGAGGCCCGCGCACCGCGATGAAGAGCGGCCCCCGCTCGCCGCAACTAGAGAAAGCCCTCGCGCAGCAACGAAGACCCGACACAGCCAAAAATAAATAAATAAATAAATAAATAAATGTTTAAAAAATG
>NC_041227.1:131699769-131750283 GCF_002837175.3 Physeter macrocephalus | reverse complement strand
CAGAGCCTTTACTATGTGTACACTCATTGGGAATCTCCTAGAGGCAAGTATAGTGAAAAGCCTTTATCAAAGGAATTAACAATGCTACCCTTGTGTTCTTGGACCATTTCATGGAGGTATTCATGGAGCATACAGTTAACTCTTGAACAAGGCAGGGGTTACGGGGTGCCAACCCGCCAGGCCGTTAAAAATCTGAGTATAATTTAATAGTTCGCCCTCCCTGTCTGTGTCTCCTCTGTGTCGACGGCTCCTCTGCATCCCGGGGCCCTCCCATCCGCAGATTCAACCAACCATGGATCATGTAGTACTGTAATGTTTACTACTGAAAAATATCCTTGTCTAAGTGGACCCATGCAGTTCAAACCTGTGTTGTTCAGGGGTCAGCTGTAGTTTGGGTTGCACTCGCATGTGTGCTTGTGTGTATGCATTACATATGAAAGCTTTTGATTTGGGCGTGTCCGTGTAGTAGCTGAGTATGAATAGTAACTAGCTCTCAGGTCATGCTGTGTGATCAAGTTTGCAAATAAACACAAATGTGTATCGTTTAATCCCGGTTGATTAACGTGTGTGTGTGTATACGTATATAGAAAACAAGGAGTCACACCAAAAGACAGCACTTACACCTGCACGGTGGGATTACGGGTTATTTTTATTTCCTTCTTATGCTTATCTGCACTTTGTAAATGTTCTACAATGAACGCACTTTCTAGGGCCAGCAAAAGAAAGCCATGCTTTATTGCATAATCAGAACTACGGCACCGGCTTGAAAGGATGCCGCCCCTCCGGGGATTAGGTGCCGGGCCTCTCTTTACTAATGACTTAAACAAAAGGATGGAGGTTGTACTCACCAAATCCTCACATGATGCTAAACTTGGTGGGGTGGCTCCCGCTCAGAAAGCCAAGAATAAAATTCAAAACAACCACGACAAATTGAAAACACGACCCTACAAAAACCGGATGAAACTCAACAGTACAATTAGACAGGGATCTATTTCGGGCTGAAGGCAGCCACCATATGTGGAGGATGAAGACAGGACCGGCTCCCAGTGGGTCACCGACACCAGGCGCGCACCCACTAGGTGCTTTACCCCGAGCTACGGATCAGGGCCAGACACGGGGATGGAGAAAAAGGCCCAGTGGTGATCGCTGGCCAAGTGACCACACTTTCTGAATGCAGACTCCTGACGGAGTGCTCTGGCGTGAAGGATAACTCCCGGTTTGCTACAGGGAAGGGTCTTTGAAATCTAGTACCGCCATCATGTGATCTCGCCACATGGGGATGTCATCTGTCCCCTGCCAGGCTGGGGGACACTTTAGTGTCACATCCCTGCGGAGGAGGCACTCTGGGGCCTGCAGCGTGGAAGCAGAAAAGTTAGAAGTTCTGGGACATTTTACAGGTTTATGGGGACCATCAAATAGAATACTTGAAACCTGAACCAGCTCCAAAAAGCCCGTCCTGGAAACTCCCGGGCATCTGGGTGTAGTCAAGAGAGGGCCTTGCCTTCTTCAAAGCCAGCTGGATTCCACACGCATAAAAGGCCCGTGACATGCCCCGGCCCCCGAGTTATCCGGCTTCTCGGGTCCTCATTAGTCAGCTCCTCTTTAGGCCGCTGAGTTGGGTCTGTGTCACCCTCCTGAAAGGGCTTGGGGAGGCTGGAGAGTGTCCAGCAGGAGCCACAGAAATGATCAAAGCAGTGGAAACAAGGGCCTGTGAGGCAAGGTTAAAGGAATTGGAACCATTTCTCTTGGAAAAAGCCAGGGAGAGTCTGAATAACTCAACTCCAGGAGCAAACCGCACAAGCCCCACCTTAGCCTGACTGTCTTCCATGGATGGCTTTCATCCAAGGGCCTGACCGGAAGTGATCCCAAGAGCTCCTCATCATGCACGTAGGGCGCTCCAAGCTTTCTGCTAAGAGCTCTGCAGCGCCATCATCTCATTTCATCATCACGACAGTCCTGTGACAGCCCTGCCTGCAGACGAGGTCCAGCACCGGAGTTATGTAACGTGCTTCAGTTCTTGCTGGGATCCAGCTCCAGCAGTCAGTCTCATGCTGTTTCCAACAGCAAAGGTTCTTTCCGGTGCCCTTCACGAGAACATCCTCATCTCACATTGTACGGCACGAAACGTGTGAGTCACTGCCAGCAAGGAAAACTTGTGAAATGACAGAAGGTACTGGGCTGTCACCAGATTCGGTTTCAACAATGCATGCGATACAACCGCGTGATAAATACAACCACGTCCCCCTACGTTACATCTGGAGTTACAGGCCGAATTGTGCCCCCGTCCCCCCGCCCGCGATTCGTATGTTGAGGTCCTAACCCCCAGGACCTCAGATCATGACTGTATGTGGAGACGGCGCCTTTAAAAAGGTCATTAAGGTAAAAGGAGGTCATCACTGTGGGTCCTAATCCAACATGACTGGTGTCCTTCTAAGAAGAGGAGATTGGGGCACAGACACAGAGGCACGACCACGTGAGGACGCAGGGAGGAAATGACCACCCGCAAAGCCACGGAGAGGCCTCGGAAGAACCCTGGTGACACCTTGATCTTGGATTTCCAGCCTCCAGAACTGCTAGCAAACACATTTTTATTGTTTAAATCCCCCCAGCCTGTGGTACCCTGCGATGGCAGCCTCAGCAAACTAATATACCGAGAAATTCTCAGCCAACCCCCTTTTCAGAAGAGGAAACCGTGTCTTGGAGGATCCAGTAACTTGTCCGCTGTGACGGAGGGAGCCTGCAGGGTAAAGAGATTCAAGCGCCTTTCTGTGACCCGGGTCCCGTGTTCTTTCCAGTATCCCCAGGAACACGGAGGAGAGAAAGAGAGCACGCGAATATTACACAGCGCACACCAGGGGTGGGCAGGGGAGGGTGTCAAACCTCGACTGGTCCAGGCTGTATTTCGATTCCACGTTTCAGTGGATTTGCACAGAGTTTTTTTAAAATCAGTAGATATCTTTAATTGAAGTATAGTTGATTTACTATGTTAATTTCTGCTGTACAGCAAAGTGATTCAGTTACACATATATATACATTCTTTCTTTTATATTCTTTTCCACTATGGTTTATCACAGGATATTGAATATAGTTTTCTGTGCTCTACAGTAGGACCTTGTTGTTTATCCATCCTGTATATAAAAGCTTACATTAATTCGCAGAGAGCTTTAAGAGCGAAGTTAAACGTGGGATGGGGCAACCCTGTTTACTGAAAAAAACCAAAAACCAAAAAACAAACAGGGGCCAAGGACCTGGCAAGGCACACTTACAATGTAAGTCTGAAAAAGCTTCCCCGGCTCCTCTGCGGGGGATAATACAACGGATCAGAGTGTGGAAACACAAACCTGGCCCATCTCGAACTCCAGCAAAGTTCTTGCAGATCAAAGAAGGACGCGCTGGCTATCGTCCTGCCAGGGAAAATGTGAATTAGGTGTTGGTAATTAGACCTCCACTTAACTGCAGGGCAACGATGACCACTGAGTAAAGGGCAATAGAGGATTAATCCGCAGACCCCAGCTTGGGCTCCCTGGGCCAACATGGGAGATGGGGCTGGCGGGGGAGAGCGGCCCAGAGGGCTGGGGGCTCCGAAGGGACCAAAAAGCAATCAGGATCTGGCTGCCCCGGGAGGAATCTGGTTTCTGAATGGGTGTTGGGACGGGGCTGGGTATTTGCTCACAGACCCTGGACCACAGCAGCTGAGTTCTCTGGTTTCTGCCCACTGAGGGTGCAGCCTATACATGACATAGCGATGGCTACCACCTATGGCACATGTGTGAGTACCAAGTACTTTATATCTGTTTTATCTTGAGGCATCCCCGAGGTTCCAAGATATCCTTACTTTACGCGGAAAGAAACGGAAGCACAGAGAGGTCAAGTAACTAGTCAGGGGTCACACAGCTCATAAATAGCAAACCCAGGTCTTGAACCCTGGTCCACCTTGTTCCAAGGGCCCTGTCCTCTCCAATACGCTGTGTTTTCTCTTTCCCTGCCGTCTCTTTGCTTTTCAGTCTTCCCAGTGTTCAGCCTGGTACTCGGTACTGAGCGTGGGGCTCCATTCTGCCAGATCAGGCAACAGCCGTGGTGAAACACAAACCAAAGCATCCAACTCCCCTTTGGACCAAAGTATTACTGCGTGTTCCTCAAAGTATCTGTTTTGGCACACTGCTCCTCAAAGAAAGGTTTCTGTGGTCGGATAGGAGCAGGGACTATGCCTTTGAAGGCGCCCTCTTTGAGAACCACAAAGCACTTTGAAGGTAAAAGGCACGGAGGATGCCTGCCGTCCCGGGTCCCAGCCAGGCCCCTGACTCCAGAGGAGCTCAGCCAATACTATACAGGTGAAAGAACGAGTGACCGTCCTACTGGAAACTTCCACGAGGTTTAACACGGTAGGTAAGTCTGCTCAGGCTGCTGCAGCAAGACATCATAAACTGGGCGGCTTAAACAACAAAAATTTCTTTTCTCACTGTTCTGGAGGCTGGAAGCGCAAGATCAAGGTGCCGGCAGGTTTGGTGTCTGGCGAGGGCAGATGGTCATGTGGTGGTGGGAGGGGGAGTTGGGGGGCAGTGAAGAGAGAGAGGGACAGAGACAGGGACAGAGAGACAGAGAGAGACAGAGAGGGAGGGGCAAGCCCTGTCATGCCTCTTCTTCTAAGGGCACCAGTCCCATCATGAGGGCTCCCCTTCATGTCCTAATTCCCTCCCAAAGGGGCATCTCCGAGGGCCCTCACACTCCAAGTGCCCTGGACATGAATCTGGGGGAGACACAGGTATGTGGTCTATAACACAGATTGAAAAGGATTCTGGTTTCTTTCGGCCCCGCCCCCCTGGAAATTGAGAAGAAGGGGAGAGAAAGAGAGAGAGAGAGACATTGATGGAAGGTTGAACCAGCTCAGCCTGGACACCGAGGGCACGCGCCCAAAACGGCCTGACAAGGTGGCCACCTCCAAAGGTGAGGGCGGGAACGGGGGAAAGCCAGTGAGTCCCTGTAAGGAACGAGCCCCGCCGTCGCCCCGTGCCGAGCCCGCGGAGGGATGGCGGGTCCCTCTGCGGCAAACTTGGCGCCCCTTGTGCCCACAGAGGTTGGCAGGATGAGGGCTCAGGTCAGGGAGGTGCCCGCAGTGCCCTGGGAGACGAGAGCCCAGGATCCCCGGGGACCCCCCAGCTCCGGCTGCAGTTTCCTGGGATACCCCTCCCCAGAAAGTGCGCTCACGCAAGAGGAACAGGGTTCTCATCCCGCTTCCATGAACTTGACGCATCACGGACGCTCCGCCCTCAGAACTTCATCTGCTAAGTGACCCCCCCATGACTTCCCTTCAACAGTGGCATACGATTCCATGATTCAGCACGGATCTGGGGGGCTTGGAGCCCGTCTGCCTGGAAGCGTGGATCTGGGGGGCTTGGAGCCCGTCTGCCTGGAAGCGTGGATCTGGGGGGCTTGGAGCCCGTCTGCCTGGAAGCGTGGCTCTGGGGGGCTTGGAGCCCGTCTGCCTGGAAGCCAAAAGGCCTGGCCCGGTGGGAAGGAGCAGCCCGCCTGGCCTCGCCTCCCCTCTCTGAAGCGGGAGCCCCATCCCGGTGGGCCCACGGCCTCACGGCAGAGCCAGTTTGGAATATCTTTGTTCCATTCAGGGGCTTCTAATGGAATCAAGACCGGGCTATTTATATTTACAGATGGTGCAAACTTCAGTGGAACATCAGATGTGCCAGATGTTGTCAGGCCAGAGCAACAGGAGGAAACTTGGCTGATAGAAATCAAAGAGCCCCCCACCCAAGACTTCTTTCTGGACCCAAGATGCACAGGACCCTGGACAGGCAGGGGATAAGAAACGCCAGGATGCTGGACCCCTTGGATGGAGGGCGGCCCCTGCGACCTGAGGAGGAGAGTTGGTCCGGGCTTGTCTTGCTGGAGGACAAAACGGAATCACTGTCTCTTCCATCGTTCCCTCCGAGACAGCTCGGGGGGCCAGGCAAGCGGGCGTTTCATCTCCAATTATTTTCAGCCAAGGGAAAAAACCAGATGGTAAATAGCACTGGAAAAAAAACTTTTTTGGAATTAATATTAATAAAAGATATGTGGGCGGCTCTGGCTGAATCCCGGAGAACCAGGGCGGGGTGGGGGGATGAAGGGAGAAGGAGGCACGGGGTAGGGCCGAGCCGACTGCTCCCCGAGGGATCCCCACGGGGCCAGAGGGCAGGGTGGGGGGCGGGGCAGCCTTGGGAGCCCAGCATCTGGCCGGGGCTGGAGCCCTCGAGCCACGAGGCGCGTGTCGAGGCCCTGAGCTCCGAGGGGGAGGACAGCACTGCCCGGTGCTCACAAGGACCACTGGCCTCGCTGGGCCCCGCTTCCGGGGCACAGAGGGGGCGCGCGGGGGTCCTCACCTCCCCGGCCCACGCCAGCTCCTCTCGGCCAGTCCCCGCATCCTCCTGTCAGCAAGTCCTATCGGCTGCCCGCCGGCTGTCCGACTGTCCGTCCTCTGAGAGTCTGCATTCCACGTTCAAGCAGAGACACTGATGGGGCTCCTTCAGGGTCTGTAGGCTTCACGGGGGAGGAAAGAGTGACAGGTAGTGGGTCCTGGGTGCAGAGGGGGAAGGGCAGGTTCCTGGGGACACTCGTTTATTCCAGGAAAGCTCTGGAGCACGGTTCGGTGCTTGGGACTGTTCTAAGGAACAAAAGAGATGAGGGCCCTACCCCGCAGGGTCTTCCAATCCAGCCAGAGAGAAGCAATCGTCAAGCAATGCACACTCACGTGTATGTCAAGACCTGTCAAGTTCAATTAATCCATAGGAAGTGACAAATGATGACAGTGTCGTGAAAGAAAGAACAAGAATGCTGCGAGAGCTTCCTGGGGGCGAGTCTGCGTCGTGTTGATTAACAGTGTCTCCGAGCTTCCTTCTCCCCTTATCCCAGAGTTCAGGGTGGTAGAAGCTTGGAGAAGCAGCTGGAAGAGGGTAGACACCATAGGCATTAACACTGAAAAAATCAGGTTACCCAACAAGACAGAAACCTCCACCTGGGACCACCACCTGCTATCTTGTCTCTCTGATCTTGTTGCTTTCTTTGCTTTGGCCGATAGAAAGCTCAAGATGGAAGCATGGTTCATCTGCCGCGACAACCGTGAAGGGTTTCACGCGATGTCTCTTTCTGAAGTAATCTCGTTCTCAGCTCTAGTGTTTCTTCCCTTCTGTTTCATTTCCTTCGTCGGATATTTTTAATTCGTATTTTATCTTATTATGTACGCGTGCCCCCTTTTTGGTATGCTGTTTGAAATCCTTTCTGAAACCCAGCAGAGAAAATATAAACAAAACAGGATGCGTATTGGCGGGGTTCAATTAAGACCCCCCAAATCATCCTTGTTTTCTGTGATTCGAGATGGATCATAAGCCAGGAGGTAAACGTTGCCAGAAAGGACATTATTGGGATAATTGATGAAATCAGAATATGGACTACGGACTGTAGATTAGGTAAAAGCCTTGTTTGAATGGAAATTTCCTAAATTTGGTAATTCACTGTGGTTACAGAAGAGAATGTTCTGGCTCTTGGGAAATGCACCCTAAAAAGGGTAAAGAAGTATGATATCTGCCACATCCTCTCAAATGGTCCAGAAATGGGGAGGAAAAAATGTATATGTATTTATATACAGACGTCTTTTTGTATGTATATCTAAATGTATATTTATATATAATGCGAGAGAGAGAAAACAGGGAAAGAGGAAAGATTACAATCTCATCCGTGAAAAATGAAAGCACTTGTACATCTAAGTGAATTTGCCTTGCGATTTTAATTACAGTGGGTGTCCTATTAAAAGGGATCTCAAAAAACAGATTTCTTCCTGCTTTCAACGCTGCCTGTGTCCTTCTGGCCCCTCTCCCCGAGGACCCTCACCACCCCTACCCACGAACTGCTAAAAGAAGACTGCATTTCGGAGTGATTCCGGGAAGAATTGTTTTCAGATAATTAGGCTTGGTCTGCAGTTGCCTCTGGCATCGGTGTAGATACAAAAATCCCATCTGGATGATCAGCAAGTGTTTAAGCTTTGAAACTTTTTCTTCTGGAGGCTTTTATTAATCCACTGGGGAAACGCCTCCACCTTTCTCTCCCAGCCCCGACGTCTTGTCATTTGCAATCCAGCCACTTTGGGCTTCAGAAGAGACAGTGTTGCCAGCGAGGGTCATAGCAGGCTTTCTCCAACGGGAAATCAGCCCTTTCCACTGACTCAGCTGCACTCCAGCCCAGCACCTCCCCCCACCCCCTCTCTCTCTCCCCGCCCCCTCACTCCAGGCAAGATGCGCTTGGGAGGAAAGCCCTGGCGGGCACTGCTGAGTGCCCACCTGTACCTGTTATTCAGGAACGCTCAGAGCAGGGTGCTCTGGACCTTCTCTTCACCCCCTGCCCCTACTCCTGAGCCATCAAGACTCCAAGACAAGGAAACGACCCTTGTAAGAAGACCTTCCGTTCCCGCGGTGTCCCTGCCCTCCTATCCTGTCTTCAGACCACGGGACGGACACCCAGCGCCCCCCAGGGGGGCTCAAGCCCAGTTCAGGGACTTCAGCCTGCATCCGGCCAGTGGAATTGGTCACACTGGTCCCCTCCTTGGCCAAGGCTCGGCAGGGCGGCCTTCTTACGTACCTGCCTTCCTCTGACCACCGACCCTCTCACCACCCACCCCCCTGCAGGCCCCGCTCCCACGCACTTGCCGGGTGGATAGTGGGGTGACCCCCATTCAGTGACCGTCCTTCTCTCCGAGGCTCCACGTCGTGGGCAAGCTGTGAACCTGACCTGTTTAGCCCGCAGCCATGCCCGTGTGATCCGATCAGGGGTCAGTATCGTCCGCGTCTACGGGGAGGAGAGGCAGAGAAAACATGGTGATGGCAGGCCGGCCTCCAGTGAGTGAAAACCGCGATGCGAGCGCAGAGACACACAGCGATTTTTCTCTCAGCGCCCAGCAGTGGCTCTTTATCCCCGTGGCCCATTATTTTGCTCTTTTCAGCTCTCTCCTTCAAACCCTCTCTTCCCCGCAGCTCGAAGTGGCGTTCAAAACCGGAGCCCTTCGATCCTGGCAATCAGGCAGCCCGAGGACGGCCCTGATCAGCCCCGAGCAGAGGAGCTGAGCCCCGGCCAAACCAGGGGGCTGAGCCTGGGGCACGTGGGCCCCGCCCTACAGGGGCTCCCGGCAGCGGCGGGAGGGGCCGGCCGAGCAGGGCTTCCGGTTCAGGCGGAGAAATTGGGGCTGAGCCTGTGGGTCGCCGGGGCTCGGGGTCTCTCCAGCCAGGAGCAGCGATGGCCGTGGGCCCGGGTGGAGACCTTGAACTTTGCCCCATCTCCCGGCCCAGCCCCTGGCTCTGTCCCCTCCCCACCCACCCTGCTCCTGACACCCTCATGCGGCTCTCAAACTGCCCAGGCCCTCCAGCAGGGGGCAGAGGCCCGGGTTCAAGTCCCCTCCTAATCACCTGCCAGCTGGGTTTACTTGGATGCCTCTGGGCAGCTGGGGTGTCTGACCTTATAGCGTGGTCCATCCTTGACCTGCCCAAGCTGGTCCCTCTCTTACTCTTAAACCAGTGGGTGTTTATTTTCCCCGCAGCCTCTCTGCTCTCAACCTACAACCTAGCTTATATTGAGGGTTGTGTAGGCAAAGGGTGACCGTGGTCCCCCTTCCAGGGAAAATGTTTTCTTTTAACTGAGACCTTGTGGCGTATGTAAGGGGCTAAAGGGTGGCAGTCGGCGTTTCGGAAGGGGGCTGAAGGGTGTGTGAGGGACAATTCACCTCCGCACCCCATCATCACAGTGGCGACCAGGCCCACCAGAGTAATTACAGTTCACTGCTGGGCGCCAAGCTCATCCTGACCCAAACCATTTAAGACAGGCTGGCATTTCCCATGTTATAAATGACGAGTCTGAGACCTGAGATGTTGCAGTAACTCACCCAAGCCCCCGTTGCTGGAAAGCAGCCCAGCAGCACTTGCAACCTCGGTCCCTCAAATCTGCCCTAATCCTCCGTCCTGAATTCAAGGTACTTTGAAGAGCTCCCACAAAATAGTCCAGGGGCAGCATTTTATCCATCAATTAAAAAATGTACATGTACATATGTCAACAGGTGCCATGTCCTGTCCTGGGACTCGGGGAAAAGGAGGGTGTCAGATGGACGCAGCTCTTGGGGAGTTTGCAGTTGAGTTAGTTTCCAGCCCTGTAAATCGGACTTTGCAGTGCAGATGGTGGAAAAGGCCCAGAGTGAAGAGAGAAGAATCTGGCAGCGGAGAGGCCACTTTGGATCAGGTGGTCCGGGAGGGCTCCTCAGAGGAGGTGACTTTGGGTGGCGATCTGGAGGGTCGAGGGAGCTGAGAGAAGCAGAATCCGGGTGGAGGGGACCACAAGGGCAAAGGCTCAGAGGCAGGACCCAGCCTGGCAAGTCAGAGGATCTGAAAGTGGCCTGTTGTGGGTCGGAGAGACATGAGCATCAAGGTGGGCTTTGCAGGTTGTAGGAACATGTTGGGATTGTATGTTATTGGAGGGACTCTAGCCGGGGTGGGATTCTCAACATGTTGGGATTGTATGTTATTGGAGGGACTCTAGCCGGGGTGGGATTCTCAACATGTTGGGATTGTATGTTATTGGAGGGACTCTAGCCAGGGTGGGATGCTCTGATTGGTGCTCTGAATAGATGGTTCTGGCTTCTGTTGAAGGGTGGACCCCGGCGGGGGGAGTGGAAGCTGGGAGACCCTCCAGGAGTACCTGGGAGGAGGCCGGCACGTCTCACACTGGGGAGAAAGGGGTCTGGAGCCACAGACTTAGGAAAAAGAAATAGTGAGACCCCAGCACTGGTGCTGCTGCTTTGCTGAGGCCGAGAGAGGATGGACCGAAGGTATGATCTCAACATGCTGGGATTGTATGTTATTGGAGGGACTCTAGCCGGGGTGGGATTCTCAACATGCTGGGATTGTATGTTATTGGAGGGACTCTAGCCGGGGTGGGATTCTCAACATGCTGGGATTGTATGTTATTGGAGGGACTCTAGCCGGGGTGGGATTCTCAACATGTTGGGATTGTATGTTATTGGAGGGACTCTAGCCAGGGTGGGATGCTCTGATTGGTGCTCTGAATAGATGGTTCTGGCTTCTGTTGAAGGGTGGACCCCGGCGGGGGGAGTGGAAGCTGGGAGACCCTCCAGGAGTACCTGGGAGGAGGCCGGCACGTCTCACACTGGGGAGAAAGGGGTCTGGAGCCACAGACTTAGGAAAAAGAAATAGTGAGACCCCAGCACTGGTGCTGCTGCTTTGCTGAGGCCGAGAGAGGATGGACCGAAGGTATGAAGGCCCTTGGGATGGGGCTCCCCCTGGGGGGTCTAACTCGAGGACAAGGCGCCTTAGAGGCACATTCAAAGGGGTCAGCTCAGAGCTGGTGCCCGGCCCAGAGTCACTGCCAGAAGCAGCCGCCCGAACAGCACCCAGGCCCTCTGGGCAGACAGAGGCAGGCACCCCAAAGGGTGCCCTGCCTGCAGTAGTTGCAGAGCGAAATGTCCTGTTTCAGCTCCACTTTGGGGCCCTGGGCTGGGGGCCTTTGTGAGCTCCTGCCCCGGATCACATGGTGGCCGGTTCAGAAGATGAGCGAACCCCTCACACAGTTGTCAGGGGCACCACCCGAGGGGCACAGAGCAATGACAGCTAAGAGTCGTACAGAATTTACCAAGAACCAGGCAAGTCCTGATTCTAAGGCCTTCACATGCATTAGCCCTTGACCCGTCCTCAAACAACCCTATGAGGGGGGCACTATTTTTACCCCTATTTACAGTGAGGAGAAAGGAAGGTGAGGCACAAAGTGACTAAGCAACTTCCCCCAGGTGAGAGAGAGAGACAGAGAGAGAGAGACAAGGAGAGAGAGAGTCAGGGGCCCAGCCAGCATCCAAAACCCCCGTCAGCTTTGCAGTTCTTGCTATTGAGGCCGACCCTACCCTACCTCTCAGAAAGTTCCTCGAGGCGCTAAGAGCTCACACGTCCTTCAAGGTCCAAGCTCTCCACAGTAGCTGACAGCAGCCCAAGCCTTCGCGCCACCGGAAGACCGTGGGGCAATTCAGCCTCAAAAAATAAGTCACCCATGAGTCTGTTCTCTATGTATGTGAGTCTGTTCCTGTTTCATAGATATGTTGATTTGTGTCATATTTTAGATTCCACATATAAGTGATATGTGGTATTTGTCCTTTTCTTTCTGACTTAACTTTGCTTAGTATGATCATCTCTAGGACCATCCATGTTGCTGTAAAAGGGAAGGAGGTTTGGGGGAGGGAAGGATTGGGAGTTTGGGATTACAAGATGCAAACTATTATATACGGGATGGATGAACAACAAGGTCCTACTGTAGAGCACAGGGAACTATATTCAATATCCTGGGATAAACCATAATGGAAAAGAACATGAAAAAGAATGTGTATATATATATGTATTATGTATAACGGAATCACTTTGCCGTACAGAAGAAATGAACACAACACAGTAAATCAACTACACTTCAATAAAATTTAAAAAAAATAAAAAAATAAAGATCACATAAAAAGTGAAAAAAAATAAGTCCATCAGAAAATGAAAACCCTTACAAGAGAGAGAAAAAGGCCGGGAATTCTGAGAACCCGTAATGGGCTATATGGCTAAACTGGGAGAGTCCTGAGATGGTCCGAAGAGAGATGCTCCTGGGCGTCCGTGGTTGGGCCGCAGCCTGGCTTCCCTGGGGAGACGAGAGCTGAGCTCCAGCCCCTCCAGGGCACCCCCGGTGCTGAGTGGCTGACACCAGGAAAGCCAAGCCCTTCTGTGGGAAAATCAAGGATGGCTGTGACTGTCCATCCTCACTCCCAACAAGCCTGTACTTAAACGTGATTAAGTCTGCTCCGTGCAAAGGAAATGCCCCACCGTTTAGCCAAACATGGGGGCCCCCTCTGTCTCCCCGGCACCGTTATGGTGGTTTATGCGGCAGACTCTGTTCTGAACCAGGACCAAGTCCATCAGGCCAGGTTCCAAGCTGGCTTTTTTCCAGCAGCCGGGGCCTCCCTGACGCCAGGGAGAAGGCTCCATCCCCGGGTCAGGCTCACAGCTTGGGATGAGGATGGGGAAACAATGAGCACGCCAGTGGGTCCTTTGTGCCTCTAAGCTCCAGACGGGCTGCCCTCCCAGCTGACCTATCTGAGCCTCAGAAACACTCAATTTCCCTTCTCCAGGGAGAAGCATTAGGAAGAACAGAATCTTCCTAGGTGAGGGGAAAAAAACCGGAATATATGTTTGTCCCTTGCTCATGTCAGTCAGTTAAAGGAATTTGTAGATGACTTGGTAAAACCAATCCCCTAGAAATAGAGATTCTGGTTTCCAAAGGGGGCATTTCCCCCCCACCCAGTGCGGTCAGAGGCAAGGCACTTCATTCTCTTAACCCTACGGACACCCAGTCACATACGTAAATAGCCGTACACGAGACGATATTCCTGTGCGTGTGTGTGCGTGTGTTTGCACACCCTCACAATCTGCTTCCAGAGTCCTGTAATTAGCACCGCGTAAAGGACAATTCTACGAATTAGAAACCCCCAGCCTCGATCCTGGGTGACTGACAAGCCAGAAAACTTAATTTCCCCCCTTGTAGGCGAGATCTTTGAAGCTACCGTTAGATCGCCTCGACAGATGAGGCCAGTTCTGCACTGCTCTGGAGAAATGTGTTCCTTTACCCCAGCTCTCCCCACCCGCTGGGTGATAAGGCATCTGTAAACAGTCTCCGAAGCTCTCTCTCCAGCCTTCTTGGCTTTGCCACTTTGAAGTTGAACTGCAGGAGGGCCTCCGTTCAGATGAAAATGTCTTGCCAACCGATAAAGAAGTGCGGACCCAGCTGAAATCCACTCGGTCACACGGATGAGCGAGCCTGAGAAGGTTTGTTTGGGTGGAGGGCCGAGTCCGTCCCACCCTCAGGGTGCCCAGCCAGGCGCTGGGGGCGCACCCGCCTCCCAGCTCACAAAGTCCTTCGCGCTCACAGGACTTTCCCTCCGCGCGGTGGTTCTTAAATTCCGTCAGGCGTGCCCATCACCAAAGGGCGGAGTCCTGTTTGCGTGGTCGAAGGTGGGGCTCAGCGAGCTGGTTTTTTAGGATGGACCCCGGGGCTTCTAACGCAGGTGATGACTAGACTCTTACAAACACTGACAGTGGTGATGCCATATAGGCAGGACTGTGGTCTGTACTGCATGCGGGGTGAAAATATGGAACTCTGGGGGTAAAGGGTTGATAAACAGCCCCGGCCTCTAGGCCTCCGGGTGCCACCGGCGGCTGCCCCGATTGCCCTCCCATCCCCCCGGGACCTCCTGGACGCTCCCACCATTCAGGCACCGGAGAGTTAACGCCTCCTGAGCCTGCTCTGATTGGTCAGAGTCTTGTCAGTGGCTACGCGTCTCATCCTCACACCCAGAGGGCTTCCTGGCAGGCTCCTACCCAGCTCCCCGTGCGAGGTGGACGTTTCTCTCGGCTGTGACCCCATCAGGGGCATCACGAGCCGCCCTCTCCTGGGGGAGCCTCTTCTTCTGCCCCTTCCCTCCTTGCTCTCCCGTCCACTCCTTGCCTTTGCTGCTCCCTTCCTTGGCTCCGCCCTCTCCAGGCTGGGTCCCTACTTCCGTCCAGCCCTCAGGGATGACTGAAGTACCACCCACAGGTCAGTGGTAGCCAGTGTGTGGTTACCTCTTCCTGGAACCCCAGGCACGTTTCATCATCGCCTGATACATCCACCTGGATGGAGCGCCTCCAGCTTCACGAAGACAAAGCGGAGCCCCTGATCCCTCCCCTCCTGCAACCCTCCCCGTCTCTGCCCACGGCGTGTCTACACCCATTTGCGGACTCCTCTCTCCTCCTCATCGCCCACATCCAATCCACCGACAGTTCCCGTCAACCTATTTGGGATCCACCTACCTGTCTCTACCTGTCCCTGCCTCCTGGGTCCACCACCACTGCTTGCCTCCCATATCATCCCCCCTTCCCCCATTCTTGCCCTTGCAGTCCATTCTCTGCCTGCCGGCAGGGTGGTCACACCAGAACAAAAGCAGATCCTGTCACCGCCTCGCTTCAAGTTCTCCGTGGCTTCCTCTTGTGTTTAGAATGAGACCCAAATTCCCCCGCCGTAGGACACACAGCACCTGCACTGCTGACCTCCGACTTCACGTCACACCACTCTCCCTCTGGGCCATGCAGCCTAACCTCTCTGGTCTCCTTTCCCATCCTCGGAACGTCCCCAAGCTCATTCCTGCCTCAGGGCCTTTGCACTAGACGTGCTGTTGACCTGGGACGCTACGTCCCCGTGGCTGGTTTCTTCCTGTTCAGATCTCAGCTAAACAGACCTCTCCTGACCCTGCAAACTCACGTAACTACCCACCCACTCTCTGCCCCCCCGATTTTAATTCTCTGCAGAGTGCTTACCACTAGTGGAAGTTTTATTATTTTTTAAAAATTTATTTTATTTATTTGTTTTTGGCTGCCTTGGGTCTTCGTTGCTGCGCGCGGGCTCTCTCTAGTTGCGGCGAGCGGGGGCTACTCTTCGCCGTGGTGTGTGGGCTTCTCATTGCGGTGGCTTCTCTTGTTGCGGAGCACGGGCTCTGGGCGCGCGGGCTTCAGTAATTGCAGCACCCGGGCTCAGTAGCTGAGGCACACAGGCCCTAGAGTGCGCGGGCTTCAGTCGTTGCGGCGTGTGGCCTCAGTAGTTGTGGCTCGCGGGCTCTAGAGCGCAGGCTCAGTAGTTGTGGCGCACGGGCTTAGTTGCTCTGCGGCACGTGGGATCTTCCCGGACCGGGGCTCGAACCCGCGTCCCCTGCATCGGCAGGCGGACTCCCAACCACTGCGCCACCGGGGAAGCTCCTGTCGGACGTTTTAATGTTTTAATTGTTTACTTCTTCACTCAGTTGTTTGTTGTCTCTCTGCCCAACTCTTCGCAATGAGTGCTATGCTTGGGGAATTTGTATCTGCTTTTTTAAAGTAGATCGTCTGACCCTCCGTTTTATGGATCGTTGTCACTTTTTGCTGTCCTCAGGACTCCATCTCTGCCAGCCACCCTGCGGGTAACATGTCCTGAACTAGGGAAGCAGGAGGCGTGATCGTCCGAGGTGTCTACAAAGCATCAGTTATCATTCTGAGCCAGGCAGAGACCCTTTAAAAGGGAAGAGATGGCTTTGCTTCAGTGTGATGGCTCCCAGATGCTCACCCTGGATTTACGGCATCCGAATTATTACCTAGGGGGCATCCGAGTTACCTAGGGGACATCCGAGTTACCTAGGGGGCATCCGAAAGGATGTAGATTCCCGAAACTCCCTGCCTGGAGGACCTGTTTCAGGAGGTGTGGAGGGGGGTCTGAGAATCTCATCAAAAACTAGCCCTGGTGTGCTCACACTTCGCGAGCTTGGTGAGCACTAGCTTAGTGCACAGGCACGGAGACACCTAGTTCAGACGTGTGGGGAGAGACCTTCACTGCCTGCTCCCAGGACAGGGTTTCTCAAGTGCACTGCTATTGACCTTTGGGGATGGATAACTCTTTGCTGGTCTGTGCGCCCTAAGATGTTTAGCAACATCCTTGGCCTTTCCCTCTAGGTGCCCTGGCACCTCTCTTCCAGCTACGACAACCAAAAATGTCTCCAAACATCGCTTCATTTTCCCTGGAGGGCAAGACCCACTGCCCCAGGGTTTCAGCTACGTTTTGGATAGCCTATAGGAGACCTCTGTAGTCAATGGTCTAAAAGATTCCGTCCCCCAAAGTCTGCAGTAACATAGGCAACCACTCAGAAGGCCAACTTCTGTTATGCTAAACAACTGCCTAAACCTATACATGCTTAGGTGCTGGCTTCGTGTACCTGGAAACCAAGAACAGCTTTTAACTAACGCAAAAGAGATATCCTGGTCCAAGCGCATCTGAAGACTGCCATGTTTTAAAACGCGACGTGACTTAAAACAGAATCCTATAAGTTCCTCCGCTAAAATACTTTCAGGATATATTAGGTATAACAATAGTTTGCTACATGAAAATGGCTTTGAAAATCTTAAAAGTGTTTTAAAAGAAAAGGGACTTTATTTTCTGGTGCAAGGCATTAAACTGGATGTGAATATGACAGATTTCAAAGACCGTCAAAATAACAAATTTACATCATAAATGCACCAGTTTTCTCTTTAAAGGCTTTTCCGCCACTCAGGAAGGCATTTAATGGTGAGCAGGTTCAAAATGTCGCCAACTCCCACTGGTACAAAAGGGAGGCAATCCCCACTAGTCTACGGGATTCAGATAATGTCTCTGCCTCTTTCCAGCTTAATAAACTGCACTCCTGTCAAAACGCAGATAAATGAAAGAGACGGCACCATTGTTTTCTCCCACATCTTGCTAAGAAAGATATCCCCCAATATTTCGGGAGGACCAGTATGCCAAAAACTAAACCTGAAATAAATCCACCCCGCCGTGACTTTACCAGATCAAAGACAAGAGAATTTCCACAGAAGCACTTTTCTGAAGTTTGCAGAGCTTTAGTTCAGATAGCGGCTCGTTAAGAAGCCTCTAATGCGTTTGATTGTTTCCAAGTTAGCCATCTAAATTTTTAATCATGTGTGGGTGCAAGATAGTCCTAGGGTTGTACCCAAACACTGCAAAGCCTTTATATTCTAAAGAGTCGTGTCAATATCATATTTTCCTGAATAATCAGCAGGTGGCCTTGGGGAGAGGGTGGCTTCAAACAGCTCCCTTCTTTGATGGGAGGGTGGACCGTTTCTGAAGTTGCCTTTGGAAAGAGAAATAAGCCTGAGTGTTTGGAAATCTGGATTCCTTTCTTTTTTGAGGGAGCGAGGCTGCCTCTCTCTCTTCTCCCCTGTCTCCTTTTCTGTCCGCAGAGATGAAACTGCTATTCGTAATAAGGAGGAAAATAGGGTTTAGCTGGGAACCCAGCCTCTCCAGCTAGAGTCTCCTAGAAAAGAAGCACATTCCCTTGTTCAGCACACTCGGGTTAAATCTCTTCCAGTAGGAACCACAGACCGCTTCTTTTTTGCTCCCTCCTCTTTGGGGACAGCCTGTTTTTCCTTCTCAAGAGCCTGATATTTGATGGGGAGCGTGCAAGGGCATGGGGGCAGCTGACCACAGCCCTTAGCCCTCGGGTGGCCCCGGGTACCGGCACCTCATGCTGACGGAAGCAGGAGTTTTACTTAACTATGGGCAAAAGGGGAAGGAGAGGAGGGGGCTGGAGAGACCCTGCTGCAGCCACCCTGGAGAAGAGAAGGCACAGCTCACCTGGATGGGAAGGAGCGTGGGAGTCCTCGAGATAGCTCTGAATCTGCTCCTTATTTCTTGAGCGTTTACCCGTCTCTGTTCTAACCTCCTTATTTGGAGCCTCACATTTCATCATCACAGCAACCCTGGCTGGTGGGTTCTTTTATGAGACACAGAGCCAGGGAGTTGCAGAGGCAGGAATTCGAACTTTGGTCCTCGGGGTCCAGAGCCTAGGCTGGAAGTAGCTTCCTTGTAGCACCATCTGTAAGAGTGAAAACTCCAGAACAACCTAAATGGGGCTTCCCTGGTGGCGCAGTGGTTGAGAGTCCGCCTGCCGGTGCAGGGGACACGGGTTCGAGCCCCGGTCCGGGAGGATCCCACGTGCCGCGGAGCAACTGGGCCCGTGAGCCACAACTACTGAGCCTGCGCGTCTGGAGCCTGTGCTCCGCAACGGGAGAGGCCGTGATAGCGAGAGGCCCGCGCACCGCGATGAAGAGTGGCCCCCGCTCACCGCACTAGAGGAAGCCCTCGCGCAGAAACGAAGACCCAACACAGCCAAAAATAAATAAATAAATGTATAAAAAAGAATTATTATTTTAAAAAAATGAGTAGAAGTAGCATATAGGAAAACTGTACATCTTTCAATTAAATTCAACCTTATTCTGCTATTCACGTGGATTTGGTCATCCTTACTTGTAACTCATAGCTGACTTTATACAACTTTAAAGGAACCATTGGGAGGATCAAATGATTTATAATCAATTAATTTAGGATAGAGTCAGTCTTTCTAAAGCATGTGAGGCTGTCTGAACTCTTGGTGCAATTTTATATTTGATAAACTGCTATAGGCTGATACAGAATTTTCATTGTCTATTTAAAACACCATTAAATTGATGGTTATATTTGTTTGTACTTCCTAACTCTGTCATTCCACCATTTACACACACACACACACTCCATCCACCTATTCTCAGGATGAAACACTCACTGAAAATAACTTTTCAATTGCTGTCTTTCTTCTGTACTTCCTAGTGACCCCCAAACAACTTGTTTCGTAATAAACAAGCAGCTGAGGCTTTCTTCCTGTCCGGACCACTGTTAAGACTAGGCCACGCGTGCTGGAAAGTCCTTATACCTTGTCACCCAAGCCAAAAGCATCCCTCACCTTTCCTGCCGAGCAGCCTGTGGAAAAAGCTTCAGAATCTCTGTGTGGAGAGGCCCCACCTGGGTGAGTTCCTTTACTTTTACTTCTAGTAAATAATATTTACCAAACTTGCTTTTCAGATGTTGAATGGAACCAATACAACTAGTCCAGGGAAGAGAAAGAAGAGCTGAAAGAAAAAAATACATGTCTCTTCATTTCTCCCTCAACTGCAGATGCAGAGTAAGGTGTCTGATCATAGATCAAGGAGCTAAGAAGCATCAGCTGTCTGTTCACAGTGAACAGACACTCTCTCTATGGGAACTTGGGGGTCGAGTGCTGGCTCTGGACGGGCACCCACCTCAGCCTTCCGGATACGACGGCCACGCAGTCACACACGGCCTCAGCCTCGGCCATGTAGTGGGTGGTCAGGAGGTCATGCCCCTCTCGGTGTTTTTAACAATGGCCTGAATCGCCAGCCTAAAGATGAAGTAAGGGATTGTTAGAAAGTAATTTGGGAAAAATAGATGAATGGGAATGAAAATGAAGCCTAAACAGAGAATGTTCTCTCTGCTCTAGAGAGAAAGAAGAAAAATTGTACCACATTACGTAATTATATCACCACATCAATAGGCTTCACGGAATGAAAAGTAGACGCCTGAAAATTGAGTAAAATAGTGTTTGTTAAAAAAAAAGTTGAAGTACAGAGAAACACCACATTGTAGGATTTTCAATAACTGAAAAATAAAACAGAAGAAGAAGAATGAGGCAGGGGAAAGAGCAGCAAGAGAAAGAAAATTCAATCGAATCATTCAAGAGTCCATGTGATTCTTTTTTTTTTTTTTTTTTTTTGTGACTTAAAACAGAATCCTATAAGTTCCTCCGCTAAAATACTTTCAGGATATATTAGGTATAACAATAGTTTGCTACATGAAAATGGCTTTGAAAATCTTAAAAGTGTTTTAAAAGAAAAGGGACTTTATTTTCTGGTGCAAGGCATTAAACTGGATGTGAATATGACAGATTTCAAAGACCGTCAAAATAACAAATTTACATCATAAATGCACCAGTTTTCTCTTTAAAGGCTTTTCCGCCACTCAGGAAGGCATTTAATGGTGAGCAGGTTCAAAATGTCGCCAACTCCCACTGGTACAAAAGGGAGGCAATCCCCACTAGTCTACGGGATTCAGATAATGTCTCTGCCTCTTTCCAGCTTAATAAACTGCACTCCTGTCAAAACGCAGATAAATGAAAGAGACGGCACCATTGTTTTCTCCCACATCTTGCTAAGAAAGATATCCCCCAATATTTCGGGAGGACCAGTATGCCAAAAACTAAACCTGAAATAAATCCACCCCGCCGTGACTTTACCAGATCAAAGACAAGAGAATTTCCACAGAAGCACTTTTCTGAAGTTTGCAGAGCTTTAGTTCAGATAGCGGCTCGTTAAGAAGCCTCTAATGCGTTTGATTGTTTCCAAGTTAGCCATCTAAATTTTTAATCATGTGTGGGTGCAAGATAGTCCTAGGGTTGTACCCAAACACTGCAAAGCCTTTATATTCTAAAGAGTCGTGTCAATATCATATTTTCCTGAATAATCAGCAGGTGGCCTTGGGGAGAGGGTGGCTTCAAACAGCTCCCTTCTTTGATGGGAGGGTGGACCGTTTCTGAAGTTGCCTTTGGAAAGAGAAATAAGCCTGAGTGTTTGGAAATCTGGATTCCTTTCTTTTTTGAGGGAGCGAGGCTGCCTCTCTCTCTTCTCCCCTGTCTCCTTTTCTGTCCGCAGAGATGAAACTGCTATTCGTAATAAGGAGGAAAATAGGGTTTAGCTGGGAACCCAGCCTCTCCAGCTAGAGTCTCCTAGAAAAGAAGCACATTCCCTTGTTCAGCACACTCGGGTTAAATCTCTTCCAGTAGGAACCACAGACCGCTTCTTTTTTGCTCCCTCCTCTTTGGGGACAGCCTGTTTTTCCTTCTCAAGAGCCTGATATTTGATGGGGAGCGTGCAAGGGCATGGGGGCAGCTGACCACAGCCCTTAGCCCTCGGGTGGCCCCGGGTACCGGCACCTCATGCTGACGGAAGCAGGAGTTTTACTTAACTATGGGCAAAAGGGGAAGGAGAGGAGGGGGCTGGAGAGACCCTGCTGCAGCCACCCTGGAGAAGAGAAGGCACAGCTCACCTGGATGGGAAGGAGCGTGGGAGTCCTCGAGATAGCTCTGAATCTGCTCCTTATTTCTTGAGCGTTTACCCGTCTCTGTTCTAACCTCCTTATTTGGAGCCTCACATTTCATCATCACAGCAACCCTGGCTGGTGGGTTCTTTTATGAGACACAGAGCCAGGGAGTTGCAGAGGCAGGAATTCGAACTTTGGTCCTCGGGGTCCAGAGCCTAGGCTGGAAGTAGCTTCCTTGTAGCACCATCTGTAAGAGTGAAAACTCCAGAACAACCTAAATGGGGCTTCCCTGGTGGCGCAGTGGTTGAGAGTCTGCCTGCCGGTGCAGGGGACACGGGTTCGAGCCCCGGTCCGGGAGGATCCCACGTGCCGCGGAGCAACTGGGCCCGTGAGCCACAACTACTGAGCCTGCGCGTCTGGAGCCTGTGCTCCGCAACGGGAGAGGCCGTGATAGCGAGAGGCCCGCGCACCGCGATGAAGAGTGGCCCCCGCTCACCGCACTAGAGGAAGCCCTCGCGCAGAAACGAAGACCCAACACAGCCAAAAAAAAAAAAAAAAAAAAACCTAAATGTCCAAAAAATGGAATATTGCTTAAATAATTTGTACCAGATCCACACCAGTGAATATTCTATGATAAACACATTACAGCCATTATATGTGACATGTGAAATAATAATGACATACAGCAGTAATTAACACGACACCGTAAATCAACTATACTTCGGTTTCAAAAAAGTAAAAAAATTAATGACACAGAACACAACTCATACTATATAGTTAACCTAAGAAAGCAAATTAGATGAACTTATCTACAAAACAGAAATTACAGATGTAAAAAACAAACTTATGGTTACCAGGGTGTGGGGTGGGATAAACTGGGAGCTTGGGGTTGACATATGCACACGACTATATATAAACTAGCTAACTAATAAGGACCTACCGTACAGCACAGGGGACTCTACTCAACACTCTGTAATGACCTATATGGGAAAAGAAGCTAAAAAAGAGTGGATATGTGTGTCTATGGATAATGGATTCACTTTGCTGTACACCTGAAACTAACACAACATTGTAAATCAACTCTACTCCAATAAACATTTTTAAAAAAGAAAGCAACTGAGACAGATGTATATAAGATTTTCCATTGTAGTAGATAAAAATCAACATTCACAGAGAAGGAAGGGCATTGAGGCTGTGTTAGTCTACCAGGTTACCATAACAAAGCATACGACTGGAGGGCTTAAACAACAGAAATTAATTTTCTCACCATTCTGGAGGGTGGGAAGTCCAAGGTCAAGGTGCCAGCTGATTACGTTTCTGCTGAGGGCCTCTTCCTGGCTTGCAGACGGCCACCTTCTCTCTGTGTCCTCAGGTGGCCTTTCCTCAGTGTGTCCACCTGGAGGTGTGTGAGAGGAGAGAGAGCTCTTTTCTTCTTCTTATAAGGCCACCAGTTGGATTAGGACTGGTCCTTATGACTTCAATTAACTTTAACTACCTCCTAAAAGCCCCATCAGAACTTCCCTGGTGGTCCAGCGGTAAAGAATCTGCCTTCCAACGCAGGGGACACGGGTTCGATCCCTGGTCGGGGAACTAAGATCCCGCCTGCTGCGAGGCGCGGCCTGCCCACCCCCTCCAAAAAAAGGCGCCATCTCCAAATAAGTCACATGGGGGCTTGGGGCTTCAGTACATGAATTTGGCGGCTGGGACACAATTGAGTTCACAGTAGAGACCAAATCGTTAAGAATAATTCTATCCAAGTGATCATGATAGGAGTGATTTTTAGTTCTTTTATTATTGAATATTTTTTTTTACAACGAACATAATTTACTTGGTGTAATATTTTTACAAAAACGGTTATAAACATCAGAATTTTGGTCCAAGGTGATTTTAATCCGTTCTGTACAGGTGAATCTTGAAAGCCTCACCTCTAGCCAAGCCATTGACCCATCGCCCCACGTCTGGGATTATTTTACGACGACACACAGCCCGTCTCTCTCTGCCCTGGGGCAGCCTGAGGAAGGCTCAGACCCGAGCATCTTCGTGGCTGGCTCCCGAGCAAGCCCTGTGTGTGACGGGTGCCGTCAGCCCAGGCAGAAGCGGGTGGGCGCTGAGCGTGGCCAGGACCCTGGTAGATGGTGGCTTTTCTGCAGCCCTGTTCCTTGGAGGCAGAACGGAAGCATGTTAGGTAAGCACTAACTTGAGAGACAAAGCCCCAAACCAAATGTCTGCGAGGAGAAAGTCACTGGACTGGAACAAACCACGAGGCAGAATTGCCGTCGAGGAGGCCCTGGCTGCAGCCCCCCACTTAGCGCTCAGTCTCCACACCTCCCAAGCCTAGAAGCCGGGGGTGGCACCACCCTGCCAACCTAACACAGTATCAGGGGCAAGATCTAGGTTTCCGTGTTTCTGAAAGTGTTTCTTTCCCCAAAGTTGAGTTTCTTTCTAACGTCCGTCCGGCAGACTTGAACTCATTCGCACAAACGTTCAGAAAGCATGAACGCTAACTCAGGTATGTGCAGTGGAAAGCATGACCTAAGCTGAGAGGCCTGCAGCCCAGCCCTCGTCTGCCAGTGACGGCAGGTGCAACTTCGAGCAGGCCGTTGGACTCGCTTTTCACATGGGAGTGCAGATGTGTGCCCTGCCGACTTGACGGAATTACTTTGAACGCGGGCTCTCTCTCTTACCACTGTGCCCCGGTGGCTTGGGAAGAGTCTGGCAACAGGATGGATTTGGGGGAAAAGAATCCCATGATTCAGAAATCGAAAGCCCTTGGGTAGCAGAGCAGAAGCCCAGCCAGGGGGTCTCTAAGTTGGACAAACATGACAGCAGAGAAGCACCCATGAGTGCTTCTGGGGGGAAGGCGGGGCTTCAGAAGACCCCTCACATCTTAAACTCTTTAACACCCATTGAGGGCTCAACAAATATGTTCAGAGTGACCACATCAAGAAACACTGTGAGCCAAGAAGAACGAGACTACCATAGAGAAGTACTGAAACATGACGACGAAAGAATACTAACCGAAAATAATGAATATACAAAATAGTACTACGTAAAACACTTTTCAAATTCTCTGGATGATGGGGTTATAAATGTTTTTTTTACTTTCTTATCGAAATTCTAAAAAACTAAATACATTTTTCGGAACCCTACCCCCCCCCCAAAAAAAAAAAAAAGAAAAATGTGAGCTAATCTCTATGAAAGCGGTTTTCAAAGTACAAAGAATATTACACTTTGTGACAGAGATGGATGCGCTGCTTACTGACTCTTTTCTCCCTGGGTGCACAGCTAGACAACATCTCCCAGACTCTTTTGTAGGTCAGGCAATGCAGGAGCAACGGCCATCGAAACATCTGGAAAGCCAGGTGTTGAAGATGGTGCAGCCATAAGGCGGAAGGAGATTGGATCCCTGAATGAGAGGAAAGAATGCCTGTCTCCCATTAGGCAAACCTGTTTTGACTTTATGTAAGTTAGTCATAAACATCAATTTTACATGAGCCCTTGTACATCTTAGGGGTTCTTTAGCATCTGGTGCTATCCGAACCAATATACAGTCTCTGCTATACTTTATATCCAAGAAGCTCCTCGAGGCTGTGTGATGTTGGGAACAGAGTCCAGGTGCCCAGATCTGGAGTCTTGTACACAATTCCGCTGCAAGGGCTGTGACAGAAACAAGCTTCCAGAGAGTGAGAAGTTTGCAAAAATGTCGTTCTGACAAGGCAATTTCAAGGGGTCCCAACGAGGAAGCAAAGTGGGAGGGGGGCAGTCTGAGGAGACTGGCTGCAAAGGGGGTGTCAGGAGAGCCGAGGTTCTAAAAGGACACATACAACGCAAGATGGAAAGAAGTTCACTAGGACAAGGATACCGAAGTGGTCTAGAATTCGAGAAATGATGTCTGCTAGCTGAGACTTCTGAAAGGTACTTAGGATGACTGTATTCGTTAGGGCAAAGCTAGCCGCCCAAACCAACAACGCACAGCATTTCAGTGGTGTGACGTCATTCAAGCTAGTTTCTCACCCGTGTGACAGTTCAGCGGGGGTGTCTGGGTAGGCAGGTGGCCTTCCACACAGTGATGCAGGAATCCACACCAGGAGTTGGTGGACGTGGGAAAAGCAGGGTGAGGAAGCAGGGTGAGCTCATATCCTGAGCTCTTTAGCCCAGAAGTGATGTTCACCCCTTCCCGTACTCTGCTGGAAGCAATTAGTCACACAGCACACCTGGATGCAAAGGGGGCTGACAATGTGGTGTCTGGCAGGGCACCCCTTCCCAGACACAACCCTACAGTATGAAAGGGAAAGCATAGGAGTTCCCTTGCGGTCCAGTGGTTAGGACTCAGCGCTTTCACTGCCAGGGTTTGATCCCTGGTCGGGGAACTAAGATCCCGCAAGCTGTGTGGCGCTGCTGAACGATAAAAATGATAATAAATAAAAATTATTTAAAAAGGGAAAGCGTAGATGGTTGGTGAACCTCTCACTGTCCCTACTACAGCAGTATAAAGGGCTTTTCTCTTTTTAAGTGATAATTGACACAAGAAGATGAAAGGGGTGGACCTGCTTTTCAATCTAATGGTCCAGTACTTATGCTGGAAAGGAAATGAAGTTCCCCCTCTCTTCTTGCTTCTCCGTCTGGATTTCTTTGGGAAGAGAATAAGCAGACTGAACAGAGTAGGATGGATGCTGGTGAAAAAGGAGCGAAGCTCTGGAAGTGTCACTGACGGCTGTGGCCTGGCCGGTTCTCGGCCAGAGATCACAAGACCAAGACGAGCCAAGCTAATCTCCATTTCATCTTCTTAATCCGGTAAATCAAGGAGGTGCAGGAAACCCTGAAAATAGAGTGTTGTACAGAGTTGGGCAAGGCCTCTCATGAAACCCGAGGGAGACCCTATGGCCTGGGAGACGGTATAACCAGGTGGACCTGTAAGTAGCTGACGATCATATTCAAAGGGCGCTGGTAAGTGGGGAGTAGGGGCTGCCAACTGAACCCCTTCAGGAGTAAGGCAGATGTCATCGTGTAGTAGGACTGGGCAGGGTGCTTGATAATAGACAGTGATGGGGACAGAGACGGAATGGAGAGCCTTTGTGTAGAGCCTCTGTGTTGTGTATGTAGTCGCTACATGCATCCAGGTGGGACGTGCCGTCCACAGCCCACAGAGCTACCCATAGCTGCCTTGGCCACGCCAGCTAGCTGTTGCCATGTTGGACTGTGGACCCAGTGTTGCGATATATTCAATCTTTGAGGAGAAGCTGAAACCCAGATGTTGGCCACTGAATCAAAGTTTAAAAAAAAAAAAAAAAAAGGAAAGAAAATACCATGCAGGCCAAACAAAACACATCTGCAGGCTGCATTTGGCAGCGGACCGTCCCTGTGCGATCTCTGACCCCTAGAAATATTTCTAAGAGCACAGGGTTATATCGTCGGTCCGGTTCTATTCAACATTTTTAACCAATGACTTGGACTAAGCTCCAGAAAGCAAGCGGATCAAATTGGCTGTTGACCAAAAGGCAGAGTGACAGCTGGACGACAGACTGGGAATTCTGAATAACCCCAGCAGGCTCGGACAGGGCCTGAGCTGCACAGAAGGGGCTCTCGGGTAGAGATCTATGTGATCATATCCTTGGGCCCCCAAACATCCACCATCCAAGTACAGAAGGGCTTAACAAGAGCACATGTTAAGAAAAACGCGCTGTAGAGCTTCAGTTGCTTGCGGATCAATGGGAGACAGTAGTGTGATGTGCTTTGGCCAAAAAGCAAAGGCAGTCTTAGCCGGCATCAAAAGCAGCACATCCTGCCCAGCTCAGGCCAGCGGCATCTGGAGCTCCGTCCTGTGTTCTGGGAAACACTTGAGGAGGGACGTGGAGAAATCGGAGCACATTTGGAGGCCATCAGCTGGCATGGTGAAAAGACTGGAAACTCTTCAAATGAAGAATAGCTAAAGATGTTAGGGCTACTTTGCTTAGAGAAGGAAAGCCTTGAAGATACACACGTGCTGGGTTCCCACATTTGGGGGGTTCGTCACGTGGATGGGGAATTAGGCTTTTTCCTTGTGTGTAGACTGATGGCGAGAGGGAAATGGTACAGAGAACCAGAGTTCAAGTCAGTGTTCAAACGCCTTTCAGACACATCTCTGGTGAGGGGAAAGGCTGTCCAGAACAGAAATTGGCCCCCTACACTATCCCTAAAGATAGAAACGTGGAAGCAGAGGGTGTGAAACCTTTGGGACAAAGTAGAGGGAACTGGACCATTATAAGCGTGGCCATTAGAACAGTGACGGGCACAGCTGAGATAGAACATCAAAGAAACTTACTGGGGCGGTCGGGGGGAAGCAACGCCAGTAGGGATTTAGGAGAAATCTAAGTGTCAGAATCACTACAAGCCACAGTGTCAGAAAGACAAATCATGGTACATGGGGTTGAAGATGGCATATCAGTCCTGCGGGCAGATTTGGGGACTGAAGTTTAAGGTGAAATTTTAGTAACGGTTGTGAAAATGCTGGGTCTCCTCTTGGTGGGTATTGTGTATCACCAATTGAACCACAAGTTCTAGAACAAAGGTACCTTGAATTCTTAAGCCAGAACCCTTGCGAATGAACTAGCTCAATCTCTTTGTTGCACAGATTAGGAAATTGACTCCCCCAAAAAAGGAAGTGACTTGTCTGGGTGTAACCAAAAGTGGGGGCCAGCTGTCACCGCTCAAAAGCCAATAAAGAGGCTAGGTTGGTGGAAAGGAAAGTCTGCTTTTATTTTGGATGCCAGCAATGGCGGGAGGGCAGGGGAAGCGGTAGGGTGGACTCCTGTCCAAAGGCCAACCACAACCAGTGGGCGAGAGCTTTTAAAGGTGGAGGGAAGGGCCTACATATAGAAAGAGCACAGTCAGCTCTGACGGTCATCTTGAATTTGGTCCTGCGGCGGTCTGACCAGCGTCATCTTGATTGTTTTAAGTACAGTTAGTCTTCAGTTCCAGGGCCAGTTTGTTCTCATTTCCTTGAGGCCAGTTCTCACAATTGTGACAGCTTATGTCATGGCTACAGTCTGGTCATCATGCAGTTAACTTCTTCCATCTGGTGGGGTTTCAGTATCTACAAGACAGCTCACAGGACATGGCTCAGAATATTATCTATAGCCCTTGAGAAGGAACTAAAAGTCCTTGACGATGCTTAGTGACTCAACTCTTATTATTTAGTCTTGTTGGACAGTTTCCCTTTGTTTCTGCATTTTCTCACCTCTCTGATTAAACTTATTCTTCGGTTAAAGTTTTTCCACAGACAAAAGGCAGGTGGAGGACATGGTGGGGAAGGACCTTAGGGCCCTGCTCTGTTTCATAGGGTCATATAGCTGGTAAACGACGGCATTGCAACTTGACTCAGGTTTCCTGACCTAAGCTGTTTCCATGAGGGTCATGCTCAGTGTGAATACTCCATGGAAAAATTAACCTCAGAATCATCTTTATTCTCAGAGTCACCCCCCTCCCTGCCTTTGGTGGCTAAAAAAATGGTCTTGGTGGTGATTATAATGGTCTCCAGACACGGAGCCCTCTAGAGCCTGAGAGCTGATCTGGACACACCCGTTCTGGTTCCCATTTCTTTCCCCCCTTAGGGAGGTTGGTTCCAGGATTCATCATATTCTTTCTATGCCAGAGCTCACTCTTATCTGTGGTTCCTATGACATCTTCTTGCCCAAACGCAGGTGCACCAGGGTCCCTGGGGGGAAAATGGAGTCTTCTAGCTCCATCTGTAAAGACCAATTCCCAAATCGCCTTCATATTCTGTCTCTGAAGTCCAGCAGGCATGACGGGGCAGGCGAGGGCTGCCAATGCCCGTCCTCCAGCCTGGGCCTGAACATAGCCCAGTGGTACAGACTTTCCCAAGCTCATTGCTGGGCCAATCACATCCCTCGAGCTCCTCAGAAAGGCTGTTGAGCTGCCTACTCAGTGAGAGATGCAGAGGGCGACATGGATCAGGGATGAGCTTCCTCCTTATTGAGGTGCCATCCCAGTTCAACAATTCTCCGTCAGCTCCCCCCCACGACCTGTGGCCAGAACGGCGATGGAGCGATGCCCCACTGGGGAGCCCATGTGCCACCAGACCGAGATTCACTAGACAGAACCTCTGTCTTGGAGTCTTGGGGCTTTGGCTGTTATTCTGCTGAGGCGAGGCTTTCTGCACAGACCTGAAGTGGCATCCATGGTGTTCTCCTCCCAGCAGATCAGCAGAGCTCTTGTTTCCCTCCACTACCTTTCCCCTCTGTCTCATTGCTGTTCAGGGCTTTCATACTTTGCCCGTTGTGATTTTCTCAACAAGTTCTTAAGAGAAGAACTCTCTCCCTTCCAAGTTCTGGAATGTAAGAAATCTGCTCCCTTCCCAGAACAGGCTTGGTCTGGACCCTGTAGGCTCTTGAGGATACCAGGCAAGTCTAACCCAAACCACAAAGCCTGAGTGATCAACTACCTTCTAGGGACGGAAGGAAATGTACATTTCACTGTAGCCAGAGGAGGAAGAGAACCCCCGAAGTCCTTGGGTACCACACTGCTGCATTATAGACACCTCCCAGAGCAAGAAGTGAGATGGATTCTGGGTGAGACAGGGAACCTGAGCTACAGACCCACCTCCTGCTTCTCTGGTGTGTCCTATCCCTTCACACCAGCTGTCTTGTGGTAGGACAAGGTGGGCCGTCCATTAAGGACCGACTTGCTGCAGACCCTGAGCCTGAACTTGATCCTGCCCAGCAGGGACAGCTGTGGTCATCAGAGCAGTCATGCTGGCTCACAGTGATCAGAGGGGCTTCCAGGCTGGGACCAGCCCCCTTTGGCCATACCTTTAAGGTGACCTTCAACCAGAGCTTGAGTGTCATCACAACTGTGCACCTCCACACCACAGTCCTTTTCCTGGGTGTGGGACATCTCATTTGATTTCTATCCATAGCACTTGGCCTGGCTGGTTACTCTGTGACAACTGGGCTCCATATGGTCCCCAGTTTTCCTCATCTTCTGGTATTCACAGCCTTGTGCAACTCCCTCCCGCGTCCGTTGGAGCTGTGACCGGAATAGGGCTGACCCACCGCAGAAAAGACAGAGAGTGTGACTTTTGGGGCTCCGTCTTAAAACAATTACCTCTTTCTCGTCCGTCTCTCTCTGATGACTCACTCCAAGGGAAGCCATGGGCCATACGCTGTGAGGCCACCCAAGCAGCCCTATAGAGAGGTCTACTTGGCAAGGAGCTGAGTGAATGAACCACCTGGGACTGGATCCTCCAGGTCCAGCCTTCAGATAACTGTAGCCCCAGCCAACCTCTGGACTGCAACTTCACCAGAGGCCCCGAGCAAGGATGCCTAGCTAAGCTGCTCCTGGATTCCTGACCCACAGAAATAAGAGATAATATTCGTTTGTTGTTTAAGCTGCTAAACGCGGGGGTCATTGGTGACAGAGCAATAGACAGCTGATACTCCACCGATGTTTGGTGAATGAATAAGTGGGTGAACGAGGGATGCAGAAATCTGACAATGCCTGTACACGTCATTGCCACTCTCTCCTACGGAAGAAGCAAAATGGCCAAGTCCTACCGCAAAAATACCTCAATCAATACAGGGGGAAGGAAGTTGACAGCTTAACAGGATTCCCATTCTAGCAAAAGAAACTCATTTCCCACTGAATCCCATCGGGTAAGGGACGTGTTAGTCCCCTGAGGTCACCCTAGATGCTGGAAACCCATTCCCTCACCCCTCCGCACCATTGCACACGGGCTCTTCACCCTCACTGGGATGGCCTTCCTTAATTCCTCCACCGAATAGCTTCTACTCACATCCCACAAGATAAGAATTCAAAAAATTAAAATTCCTGGAGGGGTCATAGGGTTCCCTGTGAGTCTTCAGGGGCCCGTGGACCCCGGGTGAAGAAACCCAGAGCAATGGGACACCCATGTGATGGGATGTTATACAGTCACTTCCAGGAATGCGGGAGGAGAGCAATTCATGGCCAGGAGAGCTATTTATGATACACTGCTAGCTGAAAAGGAAAACAGCTTACAAAGCAGCGAGCACACTTGAGCAAATATATTATGTAATATTTAGTATCACTTAGTAGTATGTGTTATCCAGTTGTATGTACACGTTTGTCATTCCCGTGTAAACACGTTGAGAGAGAAAGAAGAGAATATACTTAAATGCTGGTACTTCTCTTCCCGGGGTGAGGCATCACCAGTAATTTTTCATTTAATTTTTAAATGTTCTGTATTATCCACGTTTCCACATTGAACATGTGTGCCTTGCTTATAATTAGAAAAAAATGAAATCTCTTCCAAAAGGGAGGAAAGAGGGCACAGCGGGCTTAGGGCTGCCTCCTCAGGCTTGGTGGGGACTGGAAGAACAAAGAGACTCCAGCGCCCACGGGTCCCTGGGGATCTCCTGCAGCCACTGGGTCAGGTCTGAAGGGAGCTCGGGCTTGGCCGGGCTCCCACCAGCATGAAGAGCCAGGAGCGGCCCAAGGGCCACCATCTGGGCTGGAAGGTCAGCGTCTCTTCCTTCCAACACAGCAGGAGCGAGACAAAGGAGTTGTTGGGCTAATCAGGAATAAAGAGCGGGGATGAGAATGTAGGTCATCAGGAAATCGAGGAAATAAACAAAGCGTTCCTGCGAAGGGAGGGCTCGCTTTGATCCTGGGGTGGGGGTGGGGAGGGCTGCCCCTGTGAAGAGGGGACTGGGTTTCTGAGACATCCTCAGCCCACCTCAGGTGGACGTGGTTAGAGTCTTAGCGCAGCGCAGATGCGTGGGGAAAGGGCTCCCGAGTCAACCCACCAGCATCCTCGCGACGTCCACGGCCCCGCAGGCCGCACGGCAGCTCCGCAGCGGGTCTCCAGCATCTCCGCTCTGACTGCCCACGGCCATAGCCTCACGCATCTCTTAACGGGGCCCCGCCTGACACCCCGCCGTGGCACAGGCTGCCCCTCTGCCCAGACTCTTCTCCCTCTTTTAAGACTTAGTTAAAAAAAAAAAAAAAGAAAGAAAAAAGAAAAGTTAGTTCAGCTCCCCACTCTCCAGAGCAGAGTTATCTACCCTCATTGCCCTGACCACCCTACCTGTGGTCTGTTGACACCCCTCTTACTCCTCTCCTGTCCCCGGTACCCAATGGGGGACTGAGTACAGCATCCATACTCCCTGCACTGCTTGCCTAGATGTCACTGATTTCCACCTCTCCCAAGGCCCTGGGCCGGCCTGACTTTCCTTGATGTTCGGAGCAGCTTGTCCTGGGGAGTCCAGGTCACTCTGACATCAGGGCTTTTCCCCCAGGCCGGGCAGAGCTGCCAGCTGGGGCACATCACAGCTCGTGGTTTAAATTTCCTGCTGGCGTAGATCTCAGGCACAGAAATCCATTATTGTAACGTGTACCCAAGTCTCCCTTACCCCAACACATCTTCTGATTGTTAATTTTATGTGTCAACTTGACTGGGTTAGGAGATGCCCAGAGAGCTGGTAAAGCATTACTTCTGGCTGTGCCTGCGAGGGTGTTTTTGGAAGAGATGAGCGTTTGAATCGGACTGAGTAAAGAAGATCATCTCGCTAAGGTGGGTGGACATCACTTCATCCGTTGAGGGCCCTCATAGAACATAAAGGTGGAGGAAGGGCAGATTCTGCTTCTTACGGAGCTGGGACACCCATCTTCTCCTGCCCTCAAACGAAGGCGTTCAGGCTCAGATCACACCATTGGCCCCTCGATTCTCAGGTCCTTTGGATTTGGATTTGCACCCCACCGCCAGCTTTCCTGGTTACCCAGCTTGCAGATGGCTGATTGTAGGACTTCTCGGCCTCCTAACTGTGTGAGCTAATTCCTATCACACACCTCTGTCTGCCTAACTATTTATCTGTCTATCCATCCATCTATCTATCTATCATCTATCTATCTACCTATCTAACCCTCCCTGCCTCCATCCATCATCTATTCTATTGGTTCTGTCTCTCTGGAGAACCCTGACTGCTACGCACCTATATCCCAAAGACGTATCCATCAGATCCACGAGGCTGGTAACATGTTGGCTTTACATGCACAGCATTACAACTGTTTTTAAGAAAGAAATCCAGAAAACAAAAGCCAAAGTGCTGCCCTTGTCTATCACTGAGCTGGACTGACAAATAACAAAATTGAGAATAATAAGCCTCCAAACTTTCTTTTTCCTTCTGAGACTCCCTGAACACAAACATCTGGGCTTATTCCGTGGACCTGCAGAGTAGAATTCCCCTGGACTTGGGACAGTGGAAAGAGGAGCTTTGCAATCAGACACGGACCTAGATCCCAATTCCATGCTCAGCCACCAACCGGCTCTGCGACTTTGGGCAAGGCCGTTAGCCTGGCTGAGCCGCCAGGTTCTCATCTGTCACAAGGGGTGATGTTATTTATGTCTCGTACTGTTGGGAGGATTCGAGGAGCTAACAAGTGTCAAAAGCACAGAGCACAGTGCCAGGTACGGTGTAGGCGCTCATTAATGGCAACTTTTTGGGGAGTCCGTCAGCACACTTCTAGTCTGAGCTCAAGCTGATGAATTTCTGGCTCTCAGTGGCTTTGTCGGTGGAGAGGAAGGCGCCAGCCTCGGCCCCCAGCAGCCATACTGAGCTCCTTTTACTTCCTTGTACAGGTATTTGCTCCCTCCTTGCGGGGACCCTGTGCTTATGGTTCACGTGAGTTAGGATTAGACTCAGCCGCTACAGAGAAAATCCAAAGGAGGAGGGAGTGTTTCTCTCCTGTAAAAGTCCAGGTAGACCAAAGCTTGTCTGGTAGCTTTAAGACAATCAAGGCGCCTTCTATCTTATTGTTCACCATCCTCAATGCACAGTTGCTATCGCGTGGCTAAGATGGCTGCTGAGTTTCAGTAATCACGTCCACATTCCGTCAGCAGATAGTTGCAAAGACACAGTGAAGACACATCCTCTCCCATTAAAGACATTTCCTGGAATGTGCACACGGCACTTGCACGTATATCCTGTCAGGCAGTACTTGGTCACGTGGCCTCAGCCAGCTGCAAAGGAGGCTAGGAAATATAGTGTTCATTGCGGACAGCCGCGTGCACAGCTACGGTTTGTTAAAACTTTAGATAAGCTGACATTTGTTAAATAGCTTCTTTTCCTGAAGGAGAAGCAAGAGATATACCAGATATTGGGGCAACCGTCTGTGATACGATTTCTTCTTCCCTTCCCCTCCGCCTCCTAGTAAACTCCTACTCCCATAGGAAGAATTACATCCTTCTCCCAGAAGCTTATTCATTGCCTTTAGAACACTTGTTTTGGGTGTAATTACACATTTTATTGTGATTGATCCCTCTCTCCTCCTAGAGTATAAGCATGATGGGAACAAGAATAGTGTCTGATTTTATACACCTTTGCACCCCCAGTGCCTAGCTTAAAATCTAGCACGTAGCAAACACTCGATAAGGGCTGAGTTAAATAATGATGAGTCCTAAAGACCCTCCAGCTCTAACTGTCTGTGGACCTATGAGGTTTCTCACATCGGTGCTTGAGACTCTCACCTAGACCTCTCCAGGGACGTACTTGAACTTCTCCCTCACGGGAACATACAGCCTTCCACGTTGTTCACACCTCATCCCCAGGGCATACTATAAAGCTGCAGTCATTAGGACAGTGTGCTGTTGGTGCAAGGAAAGATAAATAGATCAACAGGACAGAATAGCGAGTCCAGAAATAGACCCATGCATATAAAAACAACAGGTTCGAGGTGCAAAGTCAATTCAGTGAAGAAAGAGTAGTCATTTCAACAAATAGTACTGGAACAAATAGATATCAATATGCAAAAAAAAAAAAAAAAAAAAAGAACGTTGTGCCTCCCCAATACTGTGTAAAAAAAATTAAACTGGATCATTAACTCATTAACTTAAATATAAAACCTAAAATTATAAAGCTTCTAGAAAAAATATCACAGACAATTTTTGTGACCTCAGGTTTGGCAAATGTTTCTTAGAAATGACACCAAAAACCCAATCCACTAGAACAAATTGTTAAGTTGGATTTCATCAAAATTATAAACTTCTGCTCTTCAAAAGATACTGTTAATGAAAAGACAAGACAGGGGAGTGCAGAGAGGGAGGACTGGATAAAGGTGGTCAAAAGATACAAACTTCCAGTTACAAATAAGTGCTAGGGATGTAAGGTACAACAAGATAAATGTAATTAACCCTGCTGAATGTTATGTATAAGACACTGTATTTATTCAGACTACTCAGAGTACCTGGAGCTCATGCAAATACGCAGCTGCTGAAATAATTCCATCACCATTAGCCGTCTGATGCGAACAGGTTGGGATCCACTGCCACAGAGGATAATAACTTTTGCAGTGAGTTGGACCAAACATTTGTCTCTTACAGATTTTAATTCCTCTATAAGAGCGTGTCTTCTTTTCTTGCATTAATAGTGAGGCAACCAAAGCCTTCTGTAGACCTCGGGGAGTCACAACGCTCATCTCTTGGATGAGGTATATGGTAGGTGGCAAGATGCATTAGATGGGGAAAGGCAGAGTCTTTAGATCACAGATACTGCTTTTCAGGTTCACAACAACTGTGTGAGGCAGGGAATGTTATTACCTACGTATTACAGTTCGAGAAACCGAGTCACCCGTGGATAAGTCAACTTGCCTGAGGTCTCCTGGCTACAAAGAGATGGAGCCCAGATTTAATCCAGGTCTCTTTGACCCTCTCCTCCAAGGTCTTTTTATCCTGCTCGTCTGCATCACGACAAAAAGGTGAGGATTTACATTGTTTTCTTTTTTGTTTTTTAAAGATCTTCAGATTACCACACTAAACAAAGGTGACAGTCAGGCAGATAATTCAAATTGGTAGAGAATAAAAACTCAGGGTCTCTTGAGTCAGACAAGGTTTGAAATCCTGTCCTGTCATTTTCTACCTGTATGATTTCCACAAATTTCTTAGCTTCCCTGACCCTGTTACTTCATTTATAAAATGGTAATTATCATAACATCAGTTTTACAGAGTGGTTCTGAAGATTATTCGCTCATTAATTTATGCGACCGACGTTTGTTTTGCACCTGCTATGTGACAGGTATTGTAGTGCTTGGGATTCGTCAGGACGGACAAAAATCCTGCCTTCATGGAGCCTGGAAGTAATGATACCTCAGTAGCCATGAGCACAGCAGCACCCAGATCTTAGTTCCAGTACCATTCTCCAATAAAGGAGACCAGGGCTCCTTGGAGAAATGGCTCTTTCTAGGGATTGGGCAGGGAATGGACCAGATGAGTCTGGAACAGCTTGTAGTTCCAGAAACTCAAGAAACGCTCAAAAACCAAAATGATGGGGACAGGTCCCAGGTGTGTAGGAGCCAAGCGGAAAGAGCTCACAATGGCCAAAGCTGGAAAAATTTGAATAACAAGGTAAGTGACATCATCAGATTACGATCTAAGGTATAAAAGAAGTATCCATGGGCCCGTGAGTCCATACTAATATAAAAAAAAAGATTAAATAAATAACTAAATGAGGGAGAAGAAACAAAACCCCATGCAGAATAATTCCAAATAATTTAAGGAGGTCCTCTACTCTCAGAGACTGGGGGCTGTTATATTCATTTTCTAGGGCTGCCGTAGCAAAACGCCACAGACTGAGGGGCTTAAACAACAGAAATGTATTTTCTCACATCTCTGGAGGCTGGAAGTCCAAGATCAAGGTTTGGTTTCTTCTGGGGCCTCTCTCCTTACCTTCTTGCTATGTCTTCACGTGGTCTTCTCTCTGTATGCGTGCATGTCATGTCCAAATGTCCTCTTCTCATAAGGACGCCAGTCCTGTGAGCTTAGGGCCCACCCCGAAGACCTCATTTTAACTAAATTGCCTCTTTAAAGACCTTATGCTGAGGTTAGGGCTTCAACATATAAATTCCGGGAGAACACATGCGACCCGTATGGCTGTGTGTAGAGACCTGCTTCCGAAGACTAGACTATAGGAACAGAGAAAAGAGTAACTTCACAGTAGTGACGGCTGGCAAACCTTACTCCAGCAAGAGGATCGAGGTCAACTTCATCAGTGCTAAGTCATGTTGATAGTCTGGCCCTTGGTAGGACCACACTTTACCCCCGTGGTCTTCCTCTCAAAACCCATCGTCCTGTTTAACCACGAGCGAAACATCAGGTAAAGCCAGACTGAGGGACCAGCACTCCTCAAAGCTGTCCAGGTCGTCCCAAATAAGGAAAGTCTGAGAGACTGTCACAGACCAGGGAGGCTAAGGATGTGTGATGGCTAAAAGCAACGTGGGATCCTGGATGGAACCTTGGAACAGAAACCAGACATTTGGGGAAAATTAGTGAAATCTGGATAAAGTCTGCAGTTTCATTAATAGCAACATACCATTGTTTCCTTAGTTGTGACAAAAGTACATAGTAACGTAAGAAATTACCAGTAGGAAAAACTGGGTGTGGGGTGCACAGGGCCTCTCAGTACAATTTTGCAACTTTGCTGTAAATCGAAAACTCTTCTAAAATAAAAAATTGTCGTTGAAAAAATAGCCCACCTTCGTGGACTTTCATTCTTTTTATTTATTTATTTTTATGGAAGTATAGTTGATTACAATGTTGTGTTAATTTCTGCTGTACAGCAAAGACATTCAGTTATACATATATGTATACCTTCTTTTTTTCAAATATTCTTTTCCATTCTGGTTTATCCCAGGATATTGAATACAGTTCCCTGTGCTCTACAGTAGGACTTGTTGTTCATCCATCCTGTATACAATGGCTTGCATCTGCTAACCCCAACCCCCCTACTCCATCTCTCCCCCAGCACCCCCCCCATCCCCCTTGGCAACCACAAGTCTGTTCTCTACGTCGTGGACTTACATTCTGATTGTGGGGAGGGGACAACCAGCAATAAACAATAAATAAGTACATTAGTAAGTCGGGTGGTATGTGGGAAGGAAATAAACACCCTGAATAAAAGAGCAGGGTAAGGGTGGGAGGAACAGGCCAGGAAGGCTGCTGCAAGGTTAAATCCTAAATCGAGTGAAAGCATGTAAAGGGCTGGCCCAGGGTTGCATGTAGTAGGTGCTCAGTAAATCAGGGCCATCTTTCTCTTTCATATTATCAGGCCTGTGGCAACCCCCCCTCGCAAGTATTTTTGTTAGGGTGACGTTCAAAGGAATTGCATTATTTAAAGTATGAAAAACAGAGGACAAAGAAGAACAATTCTAAAGCTTTTTGGCAGCAACACGGATGGACCTGGGATTGTCACACTGCGTGAAGTGAGTCAGACAGAGAAAGATGAATATCACATGATATCATTTATACGTGGAATTAAAAAAAATGGTACAAATGAACTTATCTACAAAACAGAAATAGAGTCACAGATACAGAAAACAAACTTATGGATACCGGGGGGAGGGAGGGGGAGAGATAAATTGGGAGATTGGGATTGAGATATACACACGACTATATATGAAATAGATAACTAATAAGAATCTACTGTACAGCACAGGGAACTCTACTCAGTGCTCTGTAATGGCCTATATGGGAAAAGAATCTATGGATACATGTACATGTATAACCGATTCACTTTGCTGTACAGCAGAAACTAACACAACATTGTAAATCAACTATAGTCCAATAAAAACTTAAAAAACTAAGTTATATACCTTAAAAAAAAAAAAGCTCATTGGGTGTCAAGCGGAAGTCAGATAATCCACAAAATGAGAAAGTAGAATTTAGCAGCACACCTAAGACCTAAGGCTGCCGGTCCCACTGAAAATCTGGGAAGCAGGATCATAAGAGCCCTTTCCATTAGCTCAGAAGCCCAAGATTTGAGAGGATCGAGTTTAACACCCCCGTTATCAGTGATAAATAATTACAGGGGGGAGAAAAAGAGCAACAACTACTTCTGGAGTCCCTTTGACACGCAGGCTGGGTGTCACCATCCTCAGAATAATCCCGCAGAGGAGACGCTACTATGCCCATTTTACAGGTAAAGGAACGGAGGCTCAGAGTGCTTAAGGGAATTTGCCCACAGTCACAGGGCTGAGCACCAGCCAGCCCTCCCTGCTGCTCTTCGACATCGGGGCAACGTCAGTCTGTTTGTTCTGTCCTTCGCAGCCTCGGAGCCTCAGCGCCCCACGCTCCCTTCAAGCGGGCTGGCCAGACGCTCCCACCCCAGTACAGGCCAAAGAACCAAAAAGGCCCCATTCATGCGGTCCCACAGGAAGCCGGCGTTGAAAGCAAACACACACGGAGCGGGTGATGGTGACTCACGACTCCTAACCCTCCTTCTAGCCAGTTGCATACACTTTTCCACCGTATTGAAGTCTGCTCGAAATCGTGCTTCCTGGGAAGATATCAAGGAAAGTGTCCCAGGAACGAACCCGCAGGCCCTACTCTGAGTCCTCGGCCCCCTTTTTGAGGTTTTTCCTTTTTTTTCCCCTCAGCAATTCCTTTCAAAAAAAAATTTTTTTTCCCTCACCATTGACCTTGTTGCAGTTGCTAGTACTTTTTCCCCTCACACTGTAGCACTTCTGTAAATGTTTTTGTTCTTCCTTCTACTTCCTGCGCTCTTTGAGCTTGGCTGTGATGTCTGCTCGCTGGGGCCCTTCTGATCCTTTTGTTCCCTGTCTGTACATCCTCTCCCCAGGTATCAAAAATGAGGGCAGCGGGGCCTGGGGGGGCCCTCATTAGAGGAAGGAGGCTCGGGTCTTCCATCAGTCACAGCAGAGAGGGCAGCGCCAACTCCACGAATGACCAGTGTTGAAAAGAAATCTCCAGGGGTAAGAGAGAGACACCGACTGGCAGAGTCAGAAGCAGAAGGTTAAAAAAGACAAGAAAAGCCAAAAAAAAAAAAAAAAAAAAAAAACCCAACCCACAAAAGCCTCCTTTCTGACTGCCTAAGTGGCTCCCTTTCAGGACCTTAGGCTTTCCAAAAAAACGTCCTGTGAAGAATAGGCCATTTCATGCTGCAAAGTGTTCCCTCTGAGGGCAATGCCTCGGGTCCATCGGGTATTCGTTCCCAGAGTTCTTGGCCAAACTCAACTGTCTGCTCTGGAGAGGAGGGGTGCCTTTTATCTCAGCCAGTTCTGCCATGGGGATCAGAGGGGAGCTTGGTGGCCAGCTCCGACGGGAGCAGAGTCCAGGAACTTTGCTGGGATCCACATGAGTCAGCCTCCTTGCAGGGAGGAGTGGGGGTAGGCGGAGGAGCCCTGGAGAGCCGCCACCGGTGGGCGGGGGGTGCAGAGCTCTGGGCAGCGCCGCGGTGGTCAGCGGGGGCACCGGCTTTCCGCAGGTTCGCGGAGGCTGGCCCTCTACAAGGGGCTCTGCTTACTCAGGTAGTGGAAGTGGTATTGGCCTTGGGCATCAGAAGACCTGGCTTTGAGCCTGTCTGACCCAGTGTGACCTTGAGCAAGCTGTCTCAACTCTCTGAGCTTTCTTTCCTGTTCTCTGAAATGGTGACAGTTTCTTGTCTTCATGCAGCATCGAATGTGTGTTTTCTTGAGCACCTACTATGTGCTGGCTGCTGGAAATAGAAAGATATCAAGACGGGAAGATGCCTGTGGGCAAAAGGACCGCTCACTCTCTCGGGGAAGATAGACACACGAACCAATGATTAAAATCCGGTGTGATGCGTACAGTGAGAGAGGTACCACATGGGGAAGGCAATCATTCTTTCTGAAGCTGCCTTTAAGCTTTGAAAGATAACTTCCCGGTGTTATAGGCAGGTGGGTGACAGAGAAAATGGCGTGACAGGCAGAGGCTGTCCTTGGTGATAAATGCTGTCGTCCACATTTGAATACTCTCGATGGAAACTGGGTTGAGGGGATGCCATATTGGTGATGTTCCCAGGTACCTTGTTGAAGAAAATGAAAATTCTCGCTGGAAAAAGATAACCACGCAAACACGAAATAAGAGAAAGCTCGTATAACTGTATTAAAACAAGGTAGATTTTAAGGGGAAAAGAGCATTACTAGAGACCTAAAAGTTTCAATTCGTAACCAAGTTACGTAAGAATTCTAAATTTCCATGCTGCAAACAGGATAACTTCAAAATACATAAAGCAACAGTCTTCAGAACTGCAAGGAGAAATGGGTAAGTTCATAGCCATAAAGGGAGATTTTAATATGTCTTGAAGTTACAATAAAACAGACAAATAATCAGTAAGAGCCTAATAGATTTGAACAACATGAGCAGCAAATTTGACTTAATGGATATATATGAAATGCTGGAATCAACGACCTGAACTACACATTTTTTCCAAGCATTCATGAAAAAAGGGATTTAAAATGACTATATGCTGGGTCATAAGACAAATTTCAATAAATTTCAAACTATTGAAATCGTGCATCATAAATTCTCTGACCACAGTGCCATTTAGCTAAAAATCAATAACAAAACAGTACGCAGAAAATCTCCATATGTTTATAATTTAAACAAAATATACTTCTAAATAACCCATAGGTAAAAGAATAAATCACAATGGAAATAATAAAATGTATTTTAAATGAATTATAATGAAATATAACAAAATTTGTGTGATGCCACTAAAGTGATGCTTAAAGGAAGCTACATAGCCTTAGTTTCATACAGTAGAAAAAAAGAAAGCCTGAAAATCAGTGATCTAAGGACCAAACTTTAGAAGTTAGAAAAAAGAACAGTAAATCAAACCCCCCAAAAGTAGAAGGTAACAAGAAATAAAGCTATTTGCAGAAATTAATGAAATAGAAAACAAACATAAAATAGACTCAGTAAAGCCAAAAGGTGATTCTTTAAAATAACTAGTAAAACTGTAAAATTAATCAAATAAAAAAGAGAAGGCACAAATAACCAGTATCAGGAATTAAATTTAAAGGAGGACATCACTACAAATGCTAAAGACATTAAAATTTTAACCAAAGAAGATATTGTAAAGAATTTTATGCCAATAAATTTAAATGTAATGGACAAAATTTTAGAAAAATTTAACTTACCAAAACTGACACTAGAAGAATTGAGAAATGTGAATAGTCCTAAATCTACTTTAAAAAGTTAATCTGTGATTTACAAATTTTCCACAGTGAAAGATCCAGGTCGAGAGATGGCTTCGCTAGCAAATTCTTTCAAACAACTGAGGGAGGAATAACACCAATTTTACATAAACTCCTCTAGTAAATGGGAAAGATAAAATGCTTTTCAACTCTATTTATGAGGATGGCATATCCTTGACACCAAAACCTGAAAGGAAAATTACAGGCCTATGTATCTAATGAATAAAGATGCAAATTCTAAACACGAGATTGGCAAGCCAAATTCTGAGATATAAAAAAGGATAATATATCACAACCAAGTTGAGTTTATTCCAGTAGTGTTAGGTTCATTTGATATTATAAAATTAGTCACTGTAATTCACAACATAGCAAAATAAATGAGAAAAAAATTTATTAGTGTCTCAATAGATGCAGAAAATGTATTTGATACATCTGTATTTGATAAAATTTTGTAACCATTAATGGTTAAAAAACGGAAGTCTTCATAAACTAGGGATAGAAGAGAACTTCCTTAACCTGATAAATAGTATTTATAGAAATCAAAGCAAAACAAAAAAGTCTCTCAACTTATCACAAATATAATCTTTAATGGTGAAATGTTAAAATCACCCCCTGAGATCAGGAAAGAGACATCAGCACCTAGTACCAACACTTCTATTCAGCAATTTACAGGAAGAACTAGCCAGTGCAACAAGGCAAGAAAAAGAAATAATGGTATAAGGATTATTATTCACAAACAATAAAATTGTATATGTAGAAAATCTTTAAAAATGACTGATAAACTCAAATAAATCATAAGGGAATTTAGAAAATTATTTGAATATATGAATTCAACATACAAAATCACTTGGATTTCTATATGAGAACATCGAACAATCAGAAAATAAAAATTTTTAATTGCACTTACAACAAAATGTTAAATCATTAACTATTTCGTTAGGACTAAAACTGGTAAAAATACTCAAGACCACTTAAAAAGTTACAAAAGATTATGGAGGGAAATTGAAGAGGACTTATTATATGGAGAAATGTACTCTATTCATATATTGAAAGAGTCAATACTATAAAAATGTCAATTCTCCCAAAACTAAGCTCTAGATTCAATGAAATCCCAATCAAAACCTCGACAGATATTTTGTGTGTTTGTGTGTGTGTGTGTGTGTGTGTGTGTGTGTATTGACAAGGTGATCCTAAAATTTATATAGAAATACAAATAGCCATGAATAGTCAAGACAATCTGGAAGAACAATGACAAAGTAAAAGTACTTGCTCTACCATATATGAAGATATTAATTGCTGTAATTAAGACATTGTGGTAAAGGTAAGATTTTAGCTAAATAGAGCAAAATAACAAAAGAGACTCCAGAAACAGATGTCTACCTGTATGAAAACGTGATTTCTTGTAAAGGTGGCACAACAGAACCATGCAGAAAGGATAATATTCTCAATAAACAGTGTTGGGTCCATTGGACAAACATAGAGAACAAAATTAATCTTGATATTTTTTCATACAATATACAAAAATCAGCTCTAGAAAGTTAAGCTCTTACCTTACACCATATTATTGAAATATGTGTTGTGCCTGGAAACCTGGGCTTTTGGGGAGCCCTGTGTGTGTGTGTGTGTGTGTGTGTGTGTGTGTGTGTGTGTGTGAGTGTGTCAGGAAGTGTGGGTCTCTGCATGGGTGTGAAAAGGTGTGTCGGTATGTGTATAGGTGCGTGTGAGTACGCACGAGTGTGAGTTTGTGAGTGTGCGAGAGTGTGTCCGGAAGTGTGCCCGTATGTGAGTGAACGAAGGTGCTCCTGTGTGGGCGCACGTGTTAGGATGTGCGTGCACCAGCCTGGGGTCGTCTGTGAATGAATGCATACGCGCGTGGGTGACTGAGCGTGTGTGTGCTGCGGTGAGGGCTGGAGGAGACGCAGAAAGGAGCAGGAAGCACATGACCTGGGCCGTGCTGTCCGGGGTGGACGGGCCACCTCACCTGAGAGCCACAGCAGTGAGACCAGGCCCAGCTTCCAGGTTTGTCCGGGGATCCTCAGGTGTGTGACCCCCAGAGAGGAGGTCTACCTACGTGGCTGACTGGGGAGGGGTCTCCACCACCATGGAGCCCCCCGGAGGCCAGCAGAGGAACGTCTGGAACTGGGTGGGTTGCGTTCTGACGGCCACGTGTCTGGGGAGGCCTCTGCATTTGGTGGAAAGAGGCTAGTCCCGTCCAATAGGCCAGTGGAGGCTGGGGCCTGAAGCCCCCATCTTTAAGTGCCCTCCCTGGATGCTGGGACATGGGCCCCGCCTTTGGGGCTGCAAACTGCGTCTGTGTGCAAACCCAGTGCGCAGGCAACCCACCCGGCCCCCATCAGCTTCTCCAAGTGCGAACATCCACGAACCTGGGGACACCTCTCCTGGCTCTATCTCACCCGCATCTTCCCGGACCCATCTGAGGGGAGGGTGGGGCTGGCCCGGGGGCTGGGAAGGGCTGGGGAGGGAGGAAAACGGGGCTTTTCTTCAAAGGCGCCGGCCCTCCCCTCTGCACTGAGCAAGCCCTTCCTGGGGGGAGTCACCCCCAAAGTGATAAGGCCTCTCCACAGGGGGGCTGGCCCCCAGCTCCAATCCGTCTTTGAACTCGGCCCCCCAGTGCTGGGAGGCCTTTGCAGGATGCTGCAGCCCCTCGGTGGGGAAGTCTTTGAAGTGTCTGGTGAGGCAGGCGGGGAGGGGAGGGGAGGGGGAGGCTGACAGCTCCTTGTCTGTGGTTGGGCAGGAGCTGAAATGAGCCAGAGGAGAGCCCTCCGCAGGTCCCTGTCTCTGCCCTGGTGGGCGGAGCGCCCTGGCAGCTGATGCCCAAGAGCCTGGGGAGGCCGAGGCCCCACCTGCCATCAGGGGCGGGGACCTGCCCCCGCGGCCCCCTGACCCCAACCCAGCCGCGGGGCCTGGGCCCGGCGCCCAGCCTCCCTCTCCGTCTTGTACAGAGAAAACCACTGCAGGGGTGGGGTCCCACCAGTCCGACGTGGGTCCACCTGGGCCTCCACCCCAGGCCTCCTAACAAGGAACCCCGTGAGCACGGTCAAGGTCGAGGAGCACTGCTCCACGGGGATAAATAACCAGTAACCCCCTTGCCTCTCTCTGGAATACAGCTGCAGTGGGGGAGGGGAGTAAAGGGGGCATTCATGGGCACAGGATAAACACTGTTTTACAAAACACCTCGACCCTCAGGACTGTGAGTGAGAGTTAATATCATGAGTCCTGCCGTTTTGGAGACAAGGAAATTCATCTGGGCTTGTGCAGGGGAAGGTTTACAGATGGGTAAACTGAGGCACAGATGTAGGACTGGAGCTCGGGCCTCCTCTCCCTGGATGCCACCTTTATACCTGGGCAACCGTTTCACGGGCCTGACCCAGTGGAAGGACCTTGGGCGGGATGGGGAGTCCGGGATCCTGAGGTTCATCTCCGTTCGGCCTGGGCTTGGCTGTGGGACCTTGGTCAGGTTGCTTAACCTCTCTGGGGGTCTTAGGCCACATGCTCTCAAAGAATACTTTCTGCTCTGCAATGAAGAATTCACCAGAGGATGTTCTCTTTGTAGATTTTAGAAGGTGACTCAACAAGGTCAATAAGAAGGTGACTTAATAAAATTCTTTTTACATCCATCCATTCCGTAAAATAAGGGCGCTTATTTTATGGGAATGGGGCTTAGACTCTGGTTTCAAGTATCATTAACTGGGAGGTGCCAGGCACTAAATGCTCAAAGCAAGGTCAGGAAGAAGCTGAACCTGAAGGAAAGGAGGTTTCACAGGTACCCACGGGTTTACCCTCTGGCAATTACCTACAAAATAAACATCACACGTGGGATGGAAGGCTCATCTCGCCTCTCCTACTTCTCTGGCTTTTGTCTCTGTGTCCTGCTCTTAAAATTTAAATTAATAGACTTTATTCTTTAGAGCAATTTTAGATTTACAAAAAAAAAAATGTGGAAACTACAAAGAATTCTCCTATTACTCTCCCTCCCCCACTGTTTCCCTTATTATTAATATTTTGCGTTTGGGTGGTACATGTGTTATACTTGGTGAGCCAGTATCAATGCAATATTATTAATTAAAATCTACAGTTTACATCAGAGTTTGCTCTTGGTGGTGAACGTTCTGTAGGTCTGGACACACGTCTAATGACACGTGTCCACCCTGATAGTATCACACGGGAGTTTCTCCGCCCTAAAGCTCCTCTGTGCCCCACCTGTTCCTCCCTCCCCTATCCCCTGGCCCCTGGCAACCCCTGATGCTCCCACTGTTTCCGTGGTTTGGCCTCTTCCACAAGGTCATAGAGCTGGAATCACGCAGCAGGCAGCCTTTTCAGACTGGCTTCTTTCACTTAGGAATCTGCCTTTACGTTTCTTCCATGTCTTTTTGGAGCTTGCTAAGCCCCTTTCTTTCCAGCACCGACCCTGTGACCTGACATGAGGCAGGAGATGCTGCAGACTCTGGGTCAGCATCTCCCCGGAGGCCCCCCCGGAGACTGGCAGCACAGAACGGCCGTACACAGCGCAGGCCGGGAGCCCGCCCTCCACCAGGCGCGCCAAGAACAGGGATGGGGGGCAGGCTATCGCTGGAGCCCACCCCAGACAGGTGGACGTGGCTCCGGAGAGCCCTGCAGACGGGCTCTGGCTTCCTCAGATGCATCGCTGCCCTCCCTGCGGGCAACACAAGCCATCACCTGAATAGGGCATGCTGAGTGGTGGCAAGGTGACCCCTTACCACCTCACCGCACACCCTGCCCAGTCTCGCCACCCCCCCCGCCTCCCCGGGCAAGGAGAGACAATTCTGGGAGGAGAACGTTCACCCCTCAGCCACCGGGCCCGAAGCTCTCTCACCCCTGCGGTCCCGTCAGTGACTCCCAACCTTCTGGGCCGCCTTCCTAGCTTTTTTCCCGGCCTGGCATCATTTAACCCCGCAAAAATGAACAGAGGAACGAACTTCTCACTCTGGCTTCCCCCTCTACCAGAAGAATTCATGCAAAGTTTTGCAAAACTCGGCCACCCTCGAGTGGCCACCCTCGAGGTCTTGCCTCTTGAATCTCGGTGAATTTCTGCATGATGGATGGGGGCGGTGGGGGCTTAGGTGCTGGAGAAGAAACACGGAGCATATGGACCATCCCCCAAAGGAGAAAAAGCCCTGCAAACAGCCTCAGACACTTCCTCCGTAAAGGGCTTCACGGAGCTGTTTTGAAGGGCTGCATTCCTCCACAAGGGGTACCCAGGCCTGTGTGTCTCAGGCATCACATCCGAGGCAAAGGCTACAAAGGTCTGTGACAGTTCTTCTCGCGGACTTTTTTTTCCCCCACAATATGACCTTTTTTTCCCAAGGTCCCCCACCTTCCAGCGAACTCTCTTCCGTCTCTTTTCTTGCTGAAGCTGCAGATGCACTCGATGGCGGCGTGGAGAAAGCTAATTACGCTGCCGAGGCGGCGGGAGGCGGGCGCGGCCCCGCCGAGCACGCGGCGTCATCGATCTGCACTGTCACACGGCTCTGCTGGGTGTCATAACTTGGTGACAAATCAAGGCTTCCAGAGGCGCAGAGGAGGAGCCGGCTTCCTTTGTTGTCTGGCAGACGTCAAAGCAGCTGGGCATCTTGGCGTCTCACATAAGCAGTTAAGTCAGGACTAGCTTACAGTTTAGAATCTGCGTACAGCTCAAGGTGTCGGGGCGCGGGGCTGAGGGGAAGCACCCCCCCCCCTCCCAAATGATTCGTTGGGTAAAAAAAGATAAGAAAACCAAAGCAAAGCAAATGCGAAGGAGGCCGCGTGGCAGGAGCACATTCTTAGCAGGGCTGTTGGAGCGTTTGCATTATTTGTCTAAGCCACACGGAGGTCTGCGGGGGCGAGGCACACCTTCTGAAAATTAGGGTTTCTAGGGGGGAGAAAAATGACTCTACATGCTGCAGGCCTGGGGGGCTTCCTGAGCAAAGGGCTTTATTTTCATCAGCGCAGGAGGAGGCTGGGAGGGTCACGAGGGTGTGTTTGAGGGTGAATATCGTTTTTTCCCCAACAGTCAGTGTCACGAAATGTTTGGGGCCCTCACCTTATCTTGGACGTGCACAGATCCCCGAAGACAGCTGCGGTCGATGCAGCTTAGTGACCTTCAGCCAGAGAGCACAGACCTGGAAATCAGAGCAAAGTGCGGAAGCTGCAGTCCAGGGTTTCTCTCGATGCCTGGTTTCTCCAGGGCTAGGACTGAGCCCCTCGAGGACATTGCTGAGGCCTCTGACAAGGCTGGGTGGCCGCCGTGCTCTGCGGGGGGCCGGTTCTGAGCAGATGGAGCCCCCCGGACGGGGAGAAGCTCTGCCGCAGTCCCACGTGGACTCCAAAGGTGCGCGGGTCAACACCCAGCCCACGTGGCGTGGGAGAGGAGCGAAGGCCCTGCTCTGCTGTGTGACTCTGGGCAAGTCTGTCAACCTCTCTGGGCCTCCGTTTCTTCATCCTGCGTGATGGGAAATAATCCTTTCTTCCTCACTCAGTGGGCTGTGAAAATCTCTTCAGCAACGCTGATGAAAACATTTCACAGATTCCCAAGCATTAGGCACATCTATCAGGAAATGGAAGCAGGGAACGGGGCCATCTTCCCACGTGCCTCGGGACGTTGACACGGGTGAAGGAAGGCTACCATGGCATCACCCACGTGGGCACCCCCGGACCAGTGTGAATCTCCAGAAGCACTGCCACTGCAATTCACTTTGGTCTACATGCATTTGTCGTAAACAGTGGCCTTGATTGTCTCTCGTGTGTATGTATGAGTCTAGGTATTCCTATTTGCACCCTGGTGAAGAAAAACAAGAAAAATAAAACTCATAGTAGTAGATTTAGTTTTCATTGTTATGAACGAATGGCGGCAGGAAGAAGAGGGTGAGGGTGCGTCAGGTGGGACTCTGCACACAGGCAGGTCCCAGCAGGTGGTTCATAGGGCGACACCCGTCGGACGCCACGGCCCCCCGAGCTGGGTCTTAGCCTGGTGGGCGCCAAAGTGAATTTCTGTCAGTGTGTTCAGGGGTCTGATGGTCCCTCAAGCAACTTCATGCTGACTGAGCGGCCAGGGTGCCCGTCCAACGTGGAGACCCCTTTCCGCCTGAAAACTGGGCCCCAGCTCTTGCTTAGTGTGTGTGCAGCCCAACGGCAGCCAGTGTTCCCTGACTTTCTGTTTAGACCATAGACCAGCTCCTTCACTTTTTGGCATTGCCTCTGACACGTTGCAGTGAAGTGCATCATAGTTTATTCTCCTTGGGGTAATTCTAGTCTTTGATAGAAGAAGTACTGTATTAATAAATACATCCTGCAGAGTGAGCTCCTTCTAATATACGTCCAAGTGCATCCTGTTATATTGATGCTTCCTTATTAAAATTGCAGAATTACTTTTAAGAAACTGACAACTTCCTTTGTAATGATCACAGAAGATGCTTGAGCCTCTCTAGACCTGGGTTCTGCTTCTCCAACCACAGAGAGCTTTCTTCAGATGAAACCTCCTATGGAATAGAGCTCCGTCTTATCTGATAAAGTTGAATCTGGCCCTGACCCTCTGAGCCAGCAATGCCACTCCTCCATGTATATCCTAGAGCCACTCCCACACGTGCCCCAGGAGACGGGGACAGGAATGGTCATTGCAGCATTTTTCACAAGAGTCAAAGATGGAAGACTGCCTTAGTGTCTACTGGCAGCAGAAGAGACAAATTGCAGCATGTAATATCAAGAAATGCTATGGGTTAGAGAAAATGACTGAGCCACAGATGTGGGCACGAATGTGAATACATCCGAAAAACATAAAAAATGACGAACAAAGAAATGCAAATCACAGAGGACAGCATGAGTGTGATTTGGTTAATAAGAAGTGCCAAAGCAGGCAACAAGCAATACGCTGATTAGGGATATACACATAAGTGGAGAACCTGTGAAAGAGGAAAGAAGGAAGAAGGAAGCCGAAAGGGAGGGGAGGAAGAAGGGGAGGGGAGGAAGGGGAGGGGA
>NC_041227.1:131674748-131699739 GCF_002837175.3 Physeter macrocephalus | reverse complement strand
AGGGGAGGATGTGGGGGGAGAAGTGGGGGAGGGGAGGAAAAGGGGGAGGGGAGGAAGAGGATGCTCTCACTTTTGAGAGTGAGGCTGTGTCCTCCTAGCTCAAGGAGACTCAGACAGGCAGTGTGTTGGGTTTGGGGGTTAAATGACTGAGATTATCTAGGATCTCAGAGTCTTTACTAGCACGATCAGATGCTATTTAGATACACAGATAGCAGGTAGCAAGTGTTTATATACCAGAATGCTCACGTGATTGGCATATTTTCTTCCACAGTCTTCTGGAGAAACAAAAGAAGACAAAGGTAGCTCCCAGCAGGGTTGTAGTAAAAACAAATAGCATCCTGTATGTCTTCTTTAATGAGGTGTCTGTTCAGATCTTTTGCCCATTTTAAAATTGGGTTGTTTATTTCCTTATTGCTAAGTTTTAAGAGTTTTTTGTATCTTTTGTATATAACTCCTATATCAGATATTTTTGCAAATATTTCCCCCTAATCTGTGGCTTGTTTTTTCCTTCTCTATCACAGACAAGATATTTTAATTTTAATAAACTCTAACTTATCGAAAACAACAACAACAACAAATAGCATTTCGAATGGATAAAGAAGAACAATGGAATATTACTGAGCCGTAAAAAAGAACAGAATAGTGCTATTTGCAGCAACATAGATGGACCTAGAGATGATCATACAAAGTGAAGTAAGTCAGACAGAGAAAGACAAATATCATATGATATCACTTATACGTGGAATCTAAAAAAATAATACAAGTGAACTTATTTACAAGACAGAAACAGACTCACAGGCATAGAAAACAAACTTACGGTTACCAAAGGGGGAAGAGAGAGGGATAAATTAGGAGCTTGGGATTAGCAGATACAAGCTACTATATATAAAAGAGAGAAACAACAAGGTCCTACTGTATAGCAGGGAACTATATTCAATATTTTGTAATAACCTATAAGAGAAAAGAACCTGAGAAGGGTTATATACATATAACTGAATCACTTTCTGTACATCTGAAAGTTGTAAATCAGCTATACTTCAACAACAACAGAAAAGAAACAAATGGCATCTAGAAAATGGTCTAGGGCTGGCAGATCTCCAGCTCTCATCACACACTTTCTGTAGTCAACACACTGCTCAGGAACTCCTCAGATGGGATGAGGGCCTTGTGGAGAGGCTAGGGGACCTGAGCGGGTCTTAGTTCTGTTACAAGGAAGGGCGTAGGAGGGAACAGGAAGCGACCCAGATGGTGGGTGGTCTGAGTCTGCCCCCTTGACTCCACGTGTGAAGGTCAGTGCGTGACCATGGAAGTGAGAGGAGAAACACACCGGGCGTCAGGGCAACTCTCAGCATCAAGTACCGTGAGATGCTGGCAGGTTGACAAAGATGGAAGCGGTTTACAAGCTGCTCCTGTTTTTCGCCTTAAAAGCCACCTCCTCCTAGAGACATGAGGATGACCACCCAGTCACTCTCCAACACTTCACTGTTTTAATTCTCTGCAGAGCACTTAATAGAATCTCCCAATTTGAGGATCTGTTGTGCGTTTGTTTGTTGCTGCCCCCCCTCCCTCAACCTTCCCTGGGGTCCCTGCCACTGGGGTATAAGCTTTGCTCCCTTAACATTTGAGTTGATCAGAGTAGCATCCTTTGAAGGTTCCCTCCACTAGGATAATATTCAGACATCTAACACCATAACCTCACACAGATCTGTAAGAAACAGCTTTTTATAGTTACCCAGTAAGGATACCTAAGATACTGGTAGCTGTACTCTCTCTCTCTCTTTCTTTCCATCTCTCCATCCCTCTCTTCATTACCCAGAATAGGCATTTCAAACTGCCTCATTTAAAGTTTCTTGGTCCAGACTAATAATATTTCAAAGGTTCATCTCCAAGCCTCTCCTGTGCATTTGGAATTTAGACAAAATATGTGGATATTTTCTTGGATGTTTAGAAAACTTCCCTTTCTTTTCCCTGGAGGAGTCAGGAGAAATTTCCAGAGGAATCTTGGAAATGATCTGCTCATCTGCACACAACCAAGAGTGATGGCTGGACTTTTCAGGGCACTTGTTTGCTGGGACGGCGGGGCCGACCACTGCAAGATGAACACAAGCTTTCTCCTCTTACCTGCCGATGTCCCGCTGGGCACCTGGGCATCTCAGCAGGGCCTCCCCCCGGGGTGTCAGCGCTACTCCCCACCCCCTCTTTGAACCAGGAAGAGCTTCACTCCCACAGGAGGGACCAGGTAGAAGGGGTGGCCCATCCCCCGGGCCAGCTGGCTGAGTTCCTCTCTCAGCTAAACCAGGAAGCTCATAAAAAGACTTATCTCTGGGTAACCTGTGCCTCCCCAGTTTCCACCCGCCTGGCGCCTGGGAAAGGACAACAAAGGGGTGTCGAGAACAATGCCCTTCTGTGAGGCTGAGCCTACAGCAGAGCCATGGGAACCCCAGGGTCTCCATCCCCCACTCCCTTGGCCCCGTGCCCGGGGGCCAGGCATCCTCCTTGGTCGACCAGATGGCCCTGGCGGCCATTTGTGCTCCCAGCTTACAGCCTTACCCACACGCTTTCATACATGTTAGAACTCTTCTAAAAGAGCCTGGTGGGTGGCCCGGTTGTCTCCTTTCATTTCTTAGAACACACCTGGTGCCATGACTCCAGAATAACGGTGCCATTTCGTTTCTTGCCACCTCCCGCCTGGACGGAGCCGAAGACCAGCCCCGTCATAGGTCACTTCCTGCCCCTCACCTCCATCATTCTTCCCAGGGGCCCCCCACCCACCCAGCTGGAGCCCTCTGTCCCGAAGACCACCGCCCAGGGGTAGCAGGTGGCCATGGTCCGCTCTGGCCTACCTGTCAACTCCGATCCACCGAGTCATCTCTCCCACGAGAGCCGGTCCTGCCAGACTCCCCGGCAGGTGCGGTGCCCAGGTGCGTCCCTAAGTTAGCCCCTACCTCTCTCCCCACCAACCCCATCGCACCTCCGCTGAATTACCTGATGTTCTTTTCTTTATGTTTTCCGCCTGCCGTTTCATGGGTGTTTTGCCACCCACCTGAGAAGTACACAGATGCGTTTTCTTCTGTCTCCTTTATGGGTGAATGAACTGAGGTGCAGGCTTGTGTCAGGCCGTTCTTGGTCACTGGCTGAGAGCGCCTCCTGTCCTGAGGCTGTTTCTGTTCTATTACTGTATCGGAAACACCTCACAGGGTTTTGGGTCCCGATCCATTGTGAATCCCCATCACAGATTATTAGGGCTGAAAAGGGCATCAGGTGTATCCATGGCCCGTCCCCTCACAGGAAAGTGAGCTCCCAAGAGGGCCCCCAAGATCACACAGGTAGGGGGGCCCAGATTGGGTGAGGTGTTTGGGCGGGTGCCCGACTCGGTCTCACCCCAGACCTTCCCCTGTTCCCAGGGTCCCCGGTGCTGGGGACCCAAAGCCCCTCCTCCCTAATTTCTCTCCTCCCTGCCAGGTGATCAGGCAGTCCCTGTGTCCCGGCTCTCACGTCTTTCTGCCTGGCTCTTGCATCTGCCGGCATCCTCGGAGGAGGGCGGCCGCAGGAGGAGAGCTGAGGAAGTCTTGCGCACAGACGGGACGGATGTGGGGCAGAGAGTGACATGAGAGAGGGAGAGGAAAAAGGCGAGAATCCCCGTCTCCACGGACACGGGACCACAGGAAAATCCCGTCGTGTATGCTGATTATGGATTCAGTCCAGGAGAACTAATAAAGCGAGAGGAGAAAAAAAAAAAGGTGTTGGTTCAGTAACGTCACCACAAATTACAGTTGATTAAGCAGAATGCTGTCACCTGGGTCTGATTACCACGTGTCTCCTTGACAACCCCGAGTGTCATCAGGAGTGTGGCAGAGACGGGGGACCTCCCTCCTCGTTACACTTTGTGAGGACAGGTATCCAGTGTGGCCGGGGCTTCAGCGTCAGAAGGGACTCGAAAAGGCCCCTATTTACAGCAAAACTAAAACATAATTAACACTGTGATTTGTTATACAGGAAAGCTGTTAAGACAGTAAATCCAAAGGGTTCTCCTCACAGGAAATAATATACTATTTTTCTTTCTCTTTGAGTTTGTATCTGTATGCTGATGGACGTTCACCACTAAATTTATTTTAATCATTTCATGACGTAGTTAAGTCACGTCATTATGCTGTACACCTTCAACTTATACAGCGCTGTATGTCAACTATTTCTCAATAAAACTGGAAGAAAACACACACACTCAAATGTAAAGTATAAAAGCACAAGCCATAGACTCAAAAAAATAAAAACAAACCTAAAACAAGACAACTGTGTCTTAAGTGCTGCCTGTGGTCCCTGCGTTTCTGGTTTCTGACGTGAGGTCACACCAAATCGCCACAGGGGCTGCTGAGGCAGCTGACCAGCCCTGGCCAAGTTCTAAAGAAGCTGCAGCAAGAAATGAGATGCTCGCTTCACTTCCAGAGCAAGAGTCGAGGGCCACGCTAAAGCAGGCCGCCGGGGACAAGCGCCCCCTTCAGCCAGGGCAGCAGCACTGCTGAGCTGGGCACGTGGAGGAGGACAGCTTCCAGCCTTTGGCTTGGAGGGTGTGGGTTTAGTGGAACTGTGGGCCTGGGATCTCCTGACCTCCCTTTGATGGTGGGTGTGAAGTTGACGTCTCCCAATCTCCAGCGCTCTTGCCCGAAGCTCCCCAGTTCTACCACCGTGTCAACACACACGCCTGTTTTGCAAACACAGCTTCAAAACACCTTCCAGCCTTCCCTTCTGCCAGAATGATGCCCCAAAGTTCCTCCCATATGGAAAACTGGAAGGGACCCCATAAGTAGTGAAACCTGTTTCCCTGTAGAGAGGGGAAAAATAACAACAAAATCTATGCATTAAAAAAAGCTAAACTTGGGAATTCCTTGGCGGTCCCTCCCAAGTGGTTAGGACTCCACGCTCTCACTGCCGAGGGCCCAGGTTCAATCCCTGGTCTGGGAACTAAAATCCCACAAGCAATGTGGCATGGCTAAAAAAAAAAAAGCTAAACTTATGGTTGAATGGGGGTAGGGATAGACTCTGAGTTTGGGATTGACATGTATACACCACTCTGTTTAAAATAGATCACCAACAAGGACCTGCTGTACAGCACAGGGAACTCTGCTCAATACTCTGTAATAACCAAAATGGGAAAAGAATTTGAAAAAGAATAGATACCTGTATATGTATAACTGAATCACTCTGCTGTACACCTGAAACTAACACAACACTGTAAACCAACTACACTTCCATATAAAATAAAATTAAAAAAACAAAAGCTAAACTAAACTAAATGGAAACACTTGAATGATTAACCATGGTTATCTTTGGTTGGTGAGACAAAGCCTGATTTTTTTCTCATGTTCTTTTCTTCAACTTCCAAATGTGCTCTAATGCATGTACTGTATAGTCATTTTATGCTGAGAAAAATATGAACTAAAATCTTTAGAGACACTGTGGCCCTCAAAAGCAAGCCGCTTTGACTGTCCTCCACAAGGATCGAGTGGGCTATCTCTGTGCAGACAGAGTCCCCGGGACGAAGCCCTGCCTCCACAGAGGGCAGGTTCCTGCACGAGCCCCGAGAAGACTTCTGCGGGCACCCCAGCTCTGGCCCCCCCAACACTCCCTTAAAGAGCTCTGCGTTAAAAAACAAAAACACACTAAACGGAAACAGACAGGGTCATGAGAAAAAGCCAAATCCCATTATCCTCCAACTCAGCCAAATGGTGGGAAAATAGAGACACATCCAGGCATTCTGTGTTTCACTTTGAAGTCTGAACCTGTGCTTCTGAGTCTCTTTCTGGGTCCCTTGTCTCTCCCTCCTGTCCTTCCCACCAGATAGAAAATATCTGCAGACTACAAATACGTATCTTGTGAGACAGCTCAGGTACAGTAGACGGTTTTCACCATCAGTGCCTTTCACAGGCTCTGATCTTTGTGTCTTTAACACACTCAAAGCTTTCGTGACCACATGAACCAGCAATTCCACTCCTAGGTATAGACCTAAGAGAACTGAAAACATATGTCCACACAAACGTTGGTCCATGAATGTTTATAGCACCATTATTCATAAAAGCCCAAGGATGGAAACAACCTAAATGTCTATCAACTGATGAACGGATAAAGGAAGTGTGGTATATCCATACAATGGAATATTATTTGGCGATAAAAAGAAGGAAGTACATGACAACATGGACGAACCTTGAAAACACGATCCTAAGTGAAAGGAGCCAGACACAAAACACCGCTTAACATAGGATTGCCTTTATAGGAAATGTTCTGAATAGGGAAATCTACAAAGACAGAGAGTAGATTAGCGGTTGCCAGGAGCTGGGGCATGGGGGCTAGGGAGCAGCTCAAGGCTAGGAAGTTTCTTTGGGAGGTGATGATAATGTTCTCAAATTAACTGTGCTGGTGGCCACTCGACTCTGTGAATACACTAAACATCATTGAACTGCAGGCTCTAAATGAGTGGATTGTATCATATCTGAATTATATCTCAATAAGTTTGTTTTTGAAAAGCTTTAGCTATTTTATTCGTAAGTAAATCAATAAACCTCACACACACACATACACACAGATGGTGTCGCAGCTCGGGGCTGGAGCAAGGGAGGAAGTCAAGGTTGAGCCCAGCTTGGAGACAGCCAGGCCTGCAGTCCACGTGGAAGGCAAACATCCGGGTCAGGAGCGCCGGCGTCCGGACAGGACTGCCAGGCGGTGGGTGCAGGCTCAGGAGGGCCCTGCTGACCTCTGACCTCTGGTAACAGCCACTCAGTCAGGTGCCTGGGAACCAGAGGTCGCCACGGGAGATGGACTCTGCCCTCCGGAGAAAGCAGCTCCGTCCTCTCGAGCTGGGCTGGCCCCTCTTTTCCCCCTGCTCCGCCCCACCCCCGAGCTCACTGCCTGCTCTGGGGTTGTGCTCTGTGCCCTACCTTCCCGGCGGCCTGGGTGGCTTCCCTTCCCCCTAGATTGCTGACACAGGAAGAAGGTAGAACTCTCCGATCACCTGGGTAGAGTTTTGTTAGCGAGGGTCTGCTTTATGGACTCGGAGCCCTGTACTTTGGGACATTTTAGTCCTTGAACTAAATTGTAAGCAGGGACAGGAAGTCCTTTGTACCTGCCAGAGGCTAATCTGGAGATTCCCTATTTTCCTTCAGAGAAAAGAAGGAACAGAATCCCCTAGTGCATTGCTTCCGCACACCAAACCACCTTTGCGTGAAGGTAGCTGTGATGGGGGAAAAGGCCGAGGGTTAGAATGAACGTGAACACTGCCGTCTATGCTCTTTATCGATATTAACTTATCTGAGCCTCCTAATCGCTTCATGAGCCTCCGTTGCCTCACCTGTACGGTGGAAACTAGCCCCCAACTTACAAGTTATTTGAAAAAGTTAAGTGAGGTAATAATACCCGTGTGAGTTTCCCAAACTCTTAAAGTATCAGCCATATCGGGTCTTACCATCATGACCATTCTTTTGTAAGCTATTTTGGATGCTGTAAGCATGCTCTCATTTGACCCTGGCTGGATGGTATTGTTATCCCCATTGTAAAGATAAGAAAACTGAGGTCAAGTAACCTGCCCACAACCGTACAGTAAATTGACGGATCATGGTATTAGCAACTCCTCACCTAGTGTCTCTTTCATCCTCAGGGTCTCAAAGTCTGGATGCACTTGAACCTCTCAGGCAAAGTTAGAGGCACAGAATCTACCCCAGACTCACAGAATCAAATTCCACAGGGTGGGGCCCAACCAGGGACATTTTAAGTCGCCTTCAGGGGATTCGGGTGCACACCAGATGTTGTGAATCTCTGCACTAAATCAAGAAGAGCTTGGAGAAAGGAAACCTAAAGGAAGAGGAGACATGGAACTAGAAAAATCAGAGGATAAAGAAATAAATTAGAAAATACGATCTTCCTGTGTATTACAGTAATAGCTAACTTTTACAGAATGTTTACCTCAGGTAGGCACTGTAGTAAGCGCTTTTTATACTTTATATTTCTTCATTTGAATCTCAGAGCCACATGAGATAGGGGCCGTTGTTATTCCCATTTCACAGATGAGAGAACTGAGGCTCAGAGAATTTAAATTATTTTCCCAGTGTCACAGAGCTAGTAAAGAGAGCCAGGAGAGAATCTTCACCACCTTGAAATACTTCTAGAGAGGGAAATAGGCCAGGATAATGAAAAAGAAAAAACGGGCAAGACAAGAGGTACCACAAAACTCTCACGTGAAACAAAGCTGTCTCCAGGTTGCAATATGCCTCCTGCCTGAGTGTGCTGGCAACTTTGAGAAAGGAACTTGGGCACATGTAGGAAAGTCCTCTGTATGTGGAGGTAAAGCAAGTCCAAACGCTTCCTTGCCCCTTGACAGGGCACCTCACGCTGAGCGTAATGGGTTGAATGGTGGACACACCCACCCCCAAAGGATATGTGCAGGTCCTAATCCCTGGGACCTGTGAATGTGACCTTATTTGGAAAAAGGATCCTTGCAGATGTAATTAAGTTAAGGACCTTGATTTGAGATCATCCTGGATTATCCATGTGGGCCCTAAATCCAACAACAGGTGTCCTTATTAGAAGAGGGGCACCAGACAGAGAGGAGGAAAAGACCATGTAAAGACGGAGCCGAGTTGGGAGTAAGCGGCCACAAGTCATGGAATGCCAACAGCCACCAGACGCTGGAAGGGGCAAGGAAAGGAATCTCTTCTAAAGCCTCTTCAGGGAGCATGGCCCTGCTGACACCTTGATTTTGGACTTCTGGCCTCCAGGACTGTAAGAGAATATTCTGCTATTTCAAGCCACCCAGATTGTGGTAATCTTTTCCAGTTGCCCTAGGTAACTATACGCTGGGGAATGGACGACTAGTTTAATGGACATACAGTTTAAGTCTGCTCAGCAGCCTTTTTTCTTTTACCCAGGTTACAACTCCTCCCCTCCTTTACAGACCTGCTCTCCCAGTCTCCTGCCATGTGCTTCTCATGGTCCATACTAACCCCAGACGCAGGGAAGTGCCTAGCCTCCAGAACTGACCAATCAGAGAGCTGCATCTCCTCAGCTGCCAGTGATTGGTCCGGGAGTGACTTGTGACCCAAGCCTGACCAATCAGAGTCCTTCCCTAGATTTTTGTATTACTGAGCTGGTGAGAGTTACACTTCCCTTTCCACTGGGACTGCTAACTTGGTGCATGAAGAATCCAGGGCACAGAGGGACGTGTTCTTGCCGTGTGGAGAAAGAGCATGTGCAGTACGTAGGAATGAAGCCAATGTGTGAAAGGAAATAGAAACAAGAGGTCAAGCTCAGGAGCGAGGACATTCTGAGAGTGTTTAAATTTCTAGATCCAGTTGACCCTGGGGCCAGCTCCACTGTTCCTATGGTTTGTTATGTGAAGCTTAATCTTTCTGCCCAGGCTAGCTGCAGTGGGTTCTGGCCCTTGCAACGGACAGAGCTCAAACTACCACAACAGATTTAGAGCAAGTGCCATGTCCCCAGGCAGAGCCAAGCATCTAGGAACAGGCTTTACTGCATTGCTTGCATTTTTTCCATTTCAGCAAACATTTGAGGACAAGATCAAGGACTAGCGGTGTTATGTGTTGAAGAAAAGAAGAGAAAGGCACGTGCTTGAGAAAATGGGTCTCCTTGATCTTTGTAGCATCAGTTAGAATGTCCCAAGGACTCAGTGGAGACCGTTTTCAAGCAGGAAAATGTTTATTCCTGTTTGGTGGAGCCTGGGGAAGAGAAGAAAAAGAAAAGATTCAGACAGGGAGCCAAGTTGGGGTGGGCACAGAGGCCCCAAGCCCCTGTCATAACCACACGAAGCCATGGATCCATCTCAACACTGATCCCGGATCACAGTGACATCTGAAATTTCTTTCAGGCATTTCCTTCCCTTTCAGGTCTTTTTGGGTTCTTCAGCCCATATGTTGCTGATTTTCCATCTTTTCAAAACTCTCCGTTGCATTTCAAGTCAGAAGGCATCTTATTCATTGCTTCTGAATTTGAGGGGGAGGAAATCACAGAGGTCAGCAGGCCTTTCAATATAGAAAATCAATGAGCCAAGCTGGGCATGAATGTGTGAGTGCCTGTGAGCACACACGTGGCTTGTCCTTTCCTGCCGTTGTCTACTTTTCAGCTCCATCGGGCAAGATCACGGGAGAGACTGGAGCAGCACCTCTCAGAAAGGCTTCTCACGTCTCCTTCGAGAAAGAAGCTTCTTCCCCAAAGTTGCCTTTTGTAGTTCACTGCGTCTGCTATGCAGCCCTCGACTGCGTTAATTACTGGCCAGCAAGTGGCCGCTTTGAACTGGTCACCCACCAGAGGTCCTCTGAGGCTCCTGTTTGCTCTGCGACTGTTTTCTTATGTTGCCTGTTATGTTTCCAAGTGGCAGAGGGCTCCTCTCTTGCCTGAGGTTGAGCAGACAGGAGGCCCGGCCGATTAAAGCAGCGCCAAAGAAATGGCGGAAGGCTGGTCTTCCGGCAAAGTTCAACGGCAAAGTTCAAAGCTCATGAAGAAATTAAATTTGGCTGCTGTCCTTCACCTAAAGGAAAAGCTGATTTGGAGAAAGAGAGAACGTGTGGGAGGAGGGGGAGCCGTTGGATTCCTTCCAGCGTCACCATGAAGTTTCCAACCTGTCATGGTCCCCAGGGAGTGGTGTGTGGGCTTGGAAATAGACAGGGATCCTACTGAAAAAGAGGTAGCTTAGCATGGGTGCTGGGAAAACAGAAAGGGAGCAGGGGTCACTCGTTTTCCTAAATAGGGCTTTTTGAAAGTAATGCAGAAGAAGAGAAATAAATAACGGACCCCAAAGAGTTGGTGGTGCACACGTCCGAGCAAAGTTACCAAATTCATCATAAACATGACTTTAATTTCTGAACCCAAAACGGGGGCAAGGGGTCTTATGACCACTTGTATACTTTCCATGAGTATACATGGAAACTGTGCCTTAAATCTGACTGTCCCAGATATGATAAGATGGCAGTTTCTCAACTGAGGGCAGTTTTGCCCTCCCCTCACTGAGGAAAATTGGCAATGGAGACGTTTTTTATTGTCATGACTCGGGGAGGTCATAGAGGGAGGGAAAGTGTGGTACCGGCATCTATTGGATAAGGGCCAGGGGTACTGCTACACATCCTACAATGTACACAACAGGCTCCAGCAACAAAGAATTATTCAGTGTAAGTGTCAATAGTGCCACTGTTGAGAAACCCTGAGTATAAGTGATATAACTGGCACACCCTCCGTCACCATCCCGGGCTACTTTAACCCGTTGGCAGGTTAAAAGTGTTCCCCTTTCTTAAATTCTGACTGCATATCTCACTGAAGAACGTGGATACCTCTTCTCTTAGTAGGAATATGTCTCCCTACAAAATCTCCTTTCTGAAGTGATGAAGGCAAGTCCATTTCAATCATGATTCATCTCTATCCTCATTACAGGTTATTGGACCAGAAGTCAACAACTGCCCCAAGCCAGGCCGCTCAGATTCTTCTCCCAGCAATTTATAGTTCAATAGGAAACCGTCTATTAGTCAGGAAAGGATGAGACATGGCACAGTAATAAATAACTAGAATCTTTGCCGATTAAAAAAACAACAACGTACACCTCGCCGATGTGCTGATTCCTAGCATTATGCGCCAGTGTCTGTTGCCAGGGGCAGCGTGGGGCAGGAGAGCTCTCTGCTCCACAGAATCTCTCAGGCCCCAGGTTGGCAGAGGCTCATCCATCATATGACAGAGGGTCACTGTCATCTCCCCGCGAGGCTTTGGGGCTCACCAGGCAGGGGGAGGACCCCCTGAAGAGGCTCCCACAGGCTTTGAAATGCTTCGACTGGAAAGCGACAGCTGCTGGATTCCTCTCACGGCCAATTGGCCAGAACGAGTCACGTGGCCCTACCTGACCGCAGCTCGCCGGGCGCATCTCACAGCCGGTTAGGTGTCAGAGGCTGGGCTGCAAGGCCGTGGAGATCAGGGCTCCACGGGGCACTAGACGGAGCCGGAGCTGACGTTACCAAGAGCAGATCTCAGGGCAACACAGAGGAGGACGGTCAGAAAAAAGGGAGGCAGATGCGCAGGAAGAAGCAGAGAGCAGAGGCTCCGTAGGGACTAGAAAGTAGGTGCCTGGGTCCCCGGCAGCTTCCTCCGCCCCAGGTGTCTCCACTGTGCCCCTTTGCCATGAGAACCTGGGGTCAGCACATGAAAGCCCTGCTCTGCGCCGGTGTGAATGCACTTCTGTCCCTTGCTACCCAAAGAGCTTTGACACATGCTAGCCGGTTGTACTTCTTGAATGCGTAATTCCCTGTGAAGTTTGTGGAAGGAAGCTGGACTCTCAGACACGTGGAGCTGCCCCAGAGATAACAAATCTCCCAGGGCGAGCGTTTCAGAAGAGCCCAACCTTCCACCCGCCCTGACCTGACACGGCCAATGATGCAGGCTGGCCCGCGCAGGCAGGGCCACGGATGCAACCTACAAGGCTCAGAAAGACCATCTCTGTGTCCACATGTCACCCAGCGATGCTGACTCAGGGGGTCTGAACGGCTTTTGCACCACGGAGTCCTCCTCAGAATAATGTTTTTAAACGCTTTAACTATTTTTAAAGGCAGAAAGTAAAATACAGAGTATTGCAAAGGCAACCGATGACACTGAAAACCAGCCATCAAACTATTTTAAAATGGAGACGCAGTACTCTGGGTACTTGTTATCACCTCCTTAAGACACTCTAGTGACAGGTTTAATACCTAACCGTAATTTCAGAGTAGTGACGATCACAAGTAACACTGAAAGATATTTGCTACAACCGTAACGTGATATAAAAGTATCTATTCATTCTGTAGGCAGCAAAGTAACGGATACACTAATACGACTATGGTTCGTTGCCTACGTTCATGACTGAAGGATGTGCCAAAGGTTTGTGAAAAGAAAGATACATTTTACTGTTTAGTAAAAATAAACCCAGATTTTATCGTTCATGGAAATAAAAACATTTTTCCCAGCCATGTTCATGGACCCCTTGAATTCTGTGACTACTCAGTGGTCCAGTGACCACAGGTTATGAGTCTTTGACCACCAGGTCCCAGGCAGAACCCAGTTAGGTTTTCTGAGCAGGAAAACAGCTGGCGAAGAGGAAGCAGAAATCTTGTGTTTTTCTAAGGCTAAGCAATGACCGATGATACATACTCAAGGCAAATGAGCTTATTGGCTTCGTTCTTATTTCTGTATAGCACCCGTAGCATAAACAGAAGAGGGAAGTTTTGACAGAGAACTTGAAGTCTGAAGAGGGTGCTGAATCAGGAAGCATGAGCTTCGGCTCACTGGAGTGGAACAGCCAGTGCCCAAGGGAGGAGTGGGTATGCAGAGGCTCTGTGGTCAGAGCGAAGGGAGAATTGGTCACCAATGCCCACTTGAGGGAAAGGTCTGAAATGGTCACCAGAGATTAAGCTGAGGACTGAGAAGAGACGAAATGCGGGCCGGGATGGATGGAATTCAATTCGTGGAACAAAACTTGTGGGCGGGGGCCAGGAGCTGCAGTCAAATACCTCTGTTACTGTAAACCGGAGTCCTAGATTCTTCCTATGGCTGAAGGTGCTTGAGAAAACAAAGGTCGCATGTATTTAGAGCAGAGCCACAGTTGCCTAAACACGCTACGGTAGAAGAAGCAAGGGATGAAGACCGAAGGCCCGGGTTCTCATCTCCATTTTGCCTCACTGATCTGCTGGGCCACCCAAACCAAGCTGCTTAATCTCTCTGGGCCTTGGGTTTCTCATCTTTAAAATGAGAGAGTTGGAGTAGATCATCTCATAAGCAAACCTTTTACAACGTCTGATCAGCCGTGAATACTCACACCAGCCCTGGGATTCCCAATCCTGGCTGCACACTGGGATCTCCTGGAGAGTCTAAAAAATACTGGTGCCTGGCTTCTATCCCCAGAGTTTAAATGGTCTGTGGTTTGAGCCTTCAGAGTTTTCAAATCTCCCTCCAAGTGAGTCTAATATGCAGCCAAGGTGGAGAACTACTGTTCTAGCACAAATTCGTTTTTTAAACAATATTTATTTCTTCCTTTGTTTGTTTTTGGCCCTGTTGTGTCTTAGTTGCGGCTCACGGACTTCTCTCTAGTTGTGGCACAAGGGCTTAGTTGCCCCGGCATGTGGGATCTTAGTTCCCCGACAAGGGATCGAACCCACGTACCCTGCATTGGAAGGCGGATTCTTAACCACTGGACCACCAGGCAAGTCCCACACAAAATAGTTGATCTGATGAGGGGATCAGATTCAACAGGACCTGAGAACTAAAAATCAGAGAGCTGCCTCAGGCCATGGGAGGACCCAGGGAATGCGGTGGACATGGGGTAGGGGTGCGTAGGGAATGAGGTAGTTGGGCCTGGAGTACAAGGAAGAATTGTATCTTATTAGTTGGGTGAACTTGGGGTCCAGTCACTTCCCCATTCCGAACTTCAGTCTTCTCATTTGTAAAATGAGTCCTGTGTAAAGGAAAGAGAAAGAAACCTATATGTACTGAATGCTCCTTAGGTGGCAGGTCTTACACTAGGCTCCATACACACGTTAACCGATTCCCTTCTCACACTGTACTTGACAGATGAGGAAACCGCTGTTTGAGGCGTGACCTACCCTCTCTTTCTCTACCTCACTGAGTTACACCAGGGCCCAAATGAGATCATGTGTCTGAGATAGAGCTCCTAGCTTTAGCAAATAAAAAGAAAGGGTGCCCAATTAAATTTGAATTTTAGATAAACAATAAACAAAATTTTCAGTGTATGTCCCAAATATTGTTTTGACTGACAACCCCAAACTGAAACACTTTTGTCAACCATGAAGCCTGATACACACATACAGTTTCACTGGGTTGTTTGGTTTCTTATTAGTAAGAGGCTTTTCTGTATTAGGAGTATTAACCCTCTGACGTGTGTCCTAAATAGTTTTCCTATTTGTGTTTTATTTCTTACTTTGTTTATGGTGTTTGTCATACAGAAGTTTTTAATTTTTATGCTGTCACATGTTTCAATCTGTTTCTTTATTGTTTATAGCATTTGTGTCATGCTTAGAAGTTTCCATCCAAAGATTTACAAATATTCACCCATGCTTTCTTCTAGTACTTTTATAGTTTTATTTTTTACATTTAAACCCTCTGGAATGTATTGTGGCGGGGATGATGGCATTTTTTTCCCCCAAATGGCTAGACAGTTGTACCAATAGCATTCAATAAATTATCTTTTCCCCATTTGTTAGAAAATGTCCTTTATCATATTCTGAATTCTGAAATTTACATTGGTATACTCTGGAACCTCGAATCTGTTCCACTAATCTGTGTGTCTTTTCTTTTCCTAGTATGACACGGTATATACATCACTATAGTTTTATAATATGCTGTATTATCTAGGAGGGCTATTGACCCTTTGATTCTTTTTTTCTTTTGAAGGATTTCCTGATTATTCTCATCTTTCTGTTCTTCCTCATGATTTAGAATTCTTTATCAAGTACCCCAAACTCTTACTGAGATTTTAATTAGTGTTAAATTTTCAGAATAATTTAGGGAGAAAGGACTTCAACAGTACTGTACCCACGTATCCAAGAACAAAGGATGTCTCTCCACTTAGTCATCCTCTTTACGTTCTTCAGAAGAAGGTAAGCATTTTCCTCCTCTAAGTTCTGCATGGCTCTTATTAAATTTATCGCTAGCATTTCACATTTCACTGATATTCATTATAGTTTCTAGTTGATTATTGTTTGTATGAAGTTTTTTAGTTTTTATTTTTTAATATATTTATTTATTTATTCAGTTTTGGCTGCGTTGGGTCCTTGCTGTTGCACGCGGACTTTCTCTAGTTGCGGTGAGTAGGGGCCACTCTTCGCTGCGGTGTGCGGGCTTCTCATTGCGGTGGCTTCTCCTGTTGCAGAGCATGGGCTCCAGGCATGAAGGCTTCGGTAGTTGTGGCACGTGGGCTCAGTAGTTGTGGTGCACGGGCTTAGTTGCTCCGTGGCATGTGGGATCTTCCCGGACCAGGGCTCGAACCCGTGTCCCCTGCATTGGCAGACAGATTCTCAACCACGGCGCTGCCGGGGAAGTCCCTGAAGTATTTTATTTAAAAGGATGAAGACAGGAGTAAAGGAGAGAGAAAGAGACAAAACCAAATGTGATCATCACGGTTTTCCCTGAGCCTGTCTTCCTAAGAGATTCCAGAGAAGGGTCAGTTCATTATGGCGACGCCCCTAAAGGAAAAATCATACGATCAAGGACACCAATTTCAAGATAGGAGAGATGGAAGAAGCAGATACAGCTCTCCCCACCATTCTAACTGACTGTTCTTCAGAGGACGAGAGACCTGGGCCAAAGGACACTGGCCCCACCTTCAGGAAGTCCTCCTTCTTTGCCCGGGTAAGGCCAAGCCTCCCATTGGCTCTCAGGACAGGCCCCACCCCTTCCGGTGGGAGGGGCTTGCTGTTGGGAAATTGCTCTCTTCTGTTTTCCTCTCTGGCTATCTTTTATGATAATCTGCTCCTCTGAAGGGCGCCTGACAGCTCTCTGACACACACGTTTGCTTAAAGATTTACATTTTCCATCTCCCTGCCCATTTTCTGACTGCATAAAAGAGAATTGTAAATGTTTAGAAAAATCAAAGTTCTTCTTAGACACCTGCAGTTTCACAGAGATAGTAGTCTCTAATTCATGCCAAGAAGAGGCTGAAGAAATGAGACGGGATCACCTGGCCGTTTTCTTGCTGAAGCTTTATTTCCCCTCAGTCTTGGAGTAGCTTCAAGTTCTCAGGGTGGGTTGGAGGCTTGGGAGGCCGAGGCAGTGCAGGGAGCCCACGCTGGACTCAGCTCATGGAGAGAAGCGCTAGGGAAGGAAGGGCAAGGGCAGCAGACACTGCTGAGGGTAGGAGGGCATCGGTCTGCCCGATCTCGGGGCCGGACGTTGCGCAGTTCACCAGACATTCCACTCCCCACCACCCGCCACAGCACAGCCCTCTTTGCACACCCAGCCTCTATCCTTCCATCCTTCTCTGCCTGTTCCCTCTTTTCTGTCTGTGGGGTGACCACGGCTCTGCATAGGGCATTCGGGGCTGAGGCCGCCAACTTTTGACAAATACCAAACGTTTAAGTGTTCATTAACTCACACCCAGAAAAGCATGACCTGCGTTATTGTTTCCAGTTTTTTTTTTTTGAATGGGAAAAGGCAGATGCAAGGAATCTCAGGGCTACCCCTGAAATAAAATGTGGAAGTGGGGTGCACTTAATGATCGCAAGTAGGGCCGGTCTAGACCCATGCTCTTGGCTCATTAGAAGAGAAACTTGCTGTGTGATAGGTGAAGACTAAGACTGCTAGGCTGAGTGATGCTTGTCCGTGGACCACTGGGGACCAAAGCCATAGATTCACATCAGCTGAGCGCGCGATCCTTCACAGGTCCTCAGCCACTGACTTTCAAACGACCCCAGCCAGATCGCTGAGAGGGTGGCCCTCCTAGGTTTCAAGTTCACATTTCTTTACCTAAAGAAATCTATGCTGTTCCCACTACCACACCCAACACTTGCCACTGGAAATGGAAAACTCCATCCCATGAAACAGGTTCCATCTTTTAAATGCTCCACCAGACCCTTTCTGAACTGTCTAAACTATAATGAATGAGACTTTTCCGGTCTCTCGCCTTCCAATTACAAGGCAGTGGGCCACATTCTGATCTCCCTAGAACTCATCTGACCCGTTCCTATTTTTTGCCTTCTTTGTCAAGAGAGGACCCTAGATGGCCATCTTCATCCTCTAGGATAGAAGAAAAGACCCTCCTCTCCGATTCTTTTCCCTGTTAGACACAGTCCTCTTGACTGTTCCAAGAATGTATATGCCAGAAATGCCTTTCCAGGAACTGAGCTTGAACCCTAATTGCATGTACTCTGAGAAGCTGCTGGCCTCCTCAGCCGTCGGATTCACTGACCAGTGCTCTCCGAGACCCTGAGCAAGAACCTGGGATGGTTTTGATTGTGTGGAGAGTTGGGTTGTGCAGTTTGGGACATAACAGGATCTCACCGGGGCAGGAAGTTTGGAAACAGGACAGTGAAAGAGAAGGGAATTCTGGACGAGGAGGACTCAGCTCTCATCCCCGGGACAGCCTACAGTGCACTTCCTTTCTGGGCCACTGACACACCATTCACGGATCCCAATTCGGGGGGAGCTTCAGGTCCTCCAACCCAGCCTATAAAAACGAGAACATCTGGGAATTCCAAGGTGGAGTGGTAGGGGAAGCGACTGCATGAGCCCTCTCTCTCTCCCAACCTCGTAACCTTCTATTGCTTCGCCGTTCATGGCCTCACTCGCACCCCACCTCTCACCACCACCCTTTTGCTCACACACGTCCTGTGGGGAACTTCCTGTGGCGAGGGCTTCGTGGGCTTTGGGAACGGCCGCTGGACGGTGATCATCTCAAAAAACGCCCAGCTGGAACTATCGACGCCCACCCGCCTGGAACATTCCCTCCTCTGGCTCAGTATGGAGTGATTTCCAGCCTTGCCAGGGTTTGGGACCTTCCCTTTATTTCTGCTTCTCTCATCTATTGCACTTTTCCCGGAACCCTCTGGGGATGAGTCACGTATAGAAACAATGCAGCGAGTTTCTGAGACCAAAAGATCATTGAAAAACCCCAGGAAGTCCGTTCCCTTGGGCCCTGAGTTCACATATGGTCGGCACGTTAGGGACCTTGTCCAGAAGATCAGTTTGGGACACCAGGTGGGGGCCTGTCATTCACTCAGACTCCCATCCCCCAGGAATGGGGCAGTCAGCGCTCTGTATACCTCTGGTCTGTTTCAGGTTTGACCATGTCACTGGTTTTAACCCAAGCTGAAGTCCCTTCTAGAATGCTCCACACTCTAGCAGATAAAGTAGCTTCTTCATGAGTGATCGCTTCCAGATCCAATGAAGAGAAACTCATGTGTTTGAAACGCCTGCCATTCTTCTCCATTTCACCATAAAGTAGCCCGTTTAATTTTGCACAACAGTGTTTGATAACAACCATGTGTGTGTCTTCCGTATTTGTATGCTCAGGAAAGGACCTACCTGGTCAGTGCGAGATAAGTTCACAAGAAAAATGGAACCAGATGTGACTCCTTTTTCTTTGGCTCTTCAGACTCCAGCAATCTAATTCTCAGGGTCAGTCTTTCCTTGGGTTTTCAGTTACCTTGCAGAAGAGGATCCTTTCACACTACAGTGTTTGCTTTCCCCAGGTACCTGACAAGCAGGAACGAGCAAAAGATTTTAGGGAGTTGGTTCTCAGCTTAGCACTTCCAACGTTTCCAGACTAGAGATCCAGTGGGATGGAAGTTTCCTCGTTTGGAAGAGAACATGTCTGCCCAGTAGTAGGCTGATCCACTTCAATTAAACCATTCTTCCAACTACCCAGAATGCACAAGCACTTTGGGCCTGAAACCCGAGGTCAAATAGTGCTAAGATCACTCATTTGAAACTCCAGAGCAAAGGAATTGGGCAGGACTGACATTACAGAAGGGCAGATTTTTCTCTCTTTTCATCTTCTTTCCTCTTTCTCTTTTATTTCCATGCCAATTTATGTCACTAAGCCTGCCAGGTACAGTGGTACAATTTGTGCACTGTGCAAAAGTACTTAGCCAAGGGAGCAAGTGGGGGCTGAAATCCTGTCCCAAAATGCTATGTTTGTTAAGTCACGGACCCCAGCGTGGTGTACATCTACCCAGAGGAAGAGACACCTTTTTTTTCCCCCATAAAAGGACTAACTGCTCACCAAGTTGGTATCCCAGGGGCTGCATCTGTCCCGAAGAAGTTACATTTTTCTAAGAAGCTGGATGTGCTACTGGTGCCCTTGCACGCATGATAGCTCAAAAGATGAATATGCAAACGCCAGAGTATGTGTCGTCTGTTCCTACCTGTGTGTATTAGTACTTTTCAATAGGCCACATTCCGTGCTCTGCCCTGTCTTTGGGAGGCCCCAAGGCAAGTCATCAGGAGAAGCTTTAGACCCATCGTAGCTACGTGGCCCTGTGCCATAGCTCTTCCTATGGCAGACATCGCTAATCAGTCCTGGAATTCTTTCACGCTAAACCCTGATTGGTCTCACAATCCTCCACCGAATGGAACACTCTCCTCAATCTCTACCACCTGAACGGAGCTGATGTACAAAAGGAAACCTATCTGCCATCTGTCTCAGCTAGCTAGTGCCACAATAATGCTGCATAACAAGCCACCCCAGACTCAGTGGCTTGAAGCAAGAGCCATTTATTCTTGTTCACCCATCTTGGAGGCATCTGGGATTTGGCTGGTCTCGGGTGAATCAGGCCAGCAGTGCTCTCCTTCAAGCTGAGGTCCAGCTGGGTGTGGCTTGTAACCCTGGGTTGGGCTCAGGTCTGTTCAGTGTGTGTCCATTCTGGGTCCTGCGCTGACCAGAGGTCACTCTTCTCATGTTGACATCAGAGGCTCAAAAGGAGAGATCAGCCACACGAGCACATTTTTAATCTCTGCTTACGTCACATTCAGTAACATTTCATCGGCCAAAGCGTGTGATGTAGCAAAGCCCCAAATCAAAGGGCAGGGAGGATGCCCCTCCCACACTAAGACCAGCACAACACTGTGACCATGCACTGGAGCTACCACATTGTCTCTGTCCTAGGCAAAGGGGCGGGGGTCGTGTCAAACCACCTCTGGTGCGATGTCCCCTGCTTGGCTGGTGCCCCTTTAATACCATCATTACCTCCACCTTCCCTAGCCAGACAATCTACCTGTTGTCCCAGGTGGGTGGATAGAAGGGAGGGTTAAACTTCAGAGCCCAAGATGCAGGGAGAGGGTGGCTCTGTATACAGCCTGGCCAGTGAACCTGATGATGAATGGTAGCTACTTGTTTGTGGAATCTAAAATATAAAGCAAAGGAATGTATATAGCAAAACAGAAACAGACTCACAGATATAGAAAACAAACTAGTGGTTACCAGTCGGGAGAAGGAAGGGGGAGGGGCAAAACAGGAGTCGGGGATTAAGAGATACAAACTACTATGTATAAAATAAATACCTGCTTTTCATTTTCACTCATCAATAGCAAAGCACCCCTTTAGGCCACAGCGTCTTATCCCCACCATCAAAGGTGAACCCAGAAAATTGCAGAGCCCGAGGCTCTGCCCTCCAGGAGTTCACGATCTGAGACACACAGGCAACAACTCTAGGGAATAAAATATAAACCAAGAACCAAGATGGTGTGAAGCAGACAGGTGGCGAAGGGAGTTTCAACTGTAGATAAAGGAAAGCAGAGATCAAGCCAGGCGGGCTCCCTGGAGGCGTGGGCGTTCAGGAGTTTCTTATGGAGGGGAGTACTGTCATCCCAGCCAAATGGCATGACTTCATGGAGGCTGTGGAAGTGGAAGTGGAGTGTGGGGAGAGAGGGCTTTGGCTGCGGGATAAACTGAGGGGAGGGGAGGGCTGGGGGCGTTGCATGGGAATGTCTGTGAGTAGCCAGGCTCGTGCAGCTCAATGGATGGTTTCGAACGTTGCACCAGCTTGACAAGAAATCTTTAGAAAGTGTTGTAAGGATTCCTCTTTAGAAAAGTATAGCAGCCTCTTTTTTTTTTTTTTTGAACTTACGATGGTGGGTGTAAAAAGGAAGAGATGACGGGAATAACTGTGACCTCCCAATCACACATCTCAGTTCAGGGGATTTTAGGAGGAGGAGTGGTCACCGAGTCTGTGTGCTGCCCCCAGCCAAATCTAACTCACCTCCCCCGCCCGAGTCTCCAGTCCTGTGGACGGAGCTCCTGCCGGGCTGTAAGCCCTTCGCTCGGACGGCAAACCTGTGAAGTCAGGACTATTATTAGCCCCTTTCCCAGAGGAGGAGACAGCGTTGATGAAGGTAAATCCCTTGTCCAAAGTCCCCTGTTGAGAAAATGACAGAGCTGGATGTTGGACGCGGGCCTCCTGAGTTTAGAGCCCACACCCTTCACCCCTCTGAGCCACTCTTTCTAAGAGGAGTCACTTGCGTTAGAGACGCCACCAGCATTCAGTTACTTGGGTCAGGCCCAGCCAGTGACTCTGGGGTTCATCGGCCAATCAGGCTATGAAGGCTTCAGCCATCCAGAAAATTGACGTGCCCTCAGTTTCCACATCGTACCCGAGAGTATGTGTCCCAAAGCATCCAAGCCCCTTGGGAATGCTCTTCGATCAGGTGGGTCCCGGGATCTTCCGTCCGTGCTGCAACGCCCCGGCATGTTTTCTCTCGGAGAGAAGTAAAGCGTCAGTGACACAGCCAGGGGAGCCTGAGAGAAATGGGCTCTTCCCTTTCAAGCCAGGTTAACTGAGTGCGGCTTGGAGGCAGGTCAGCCATTGATTTTCCTCTCTTCTCCGGAGAGCACTGCCATGGTTACGTGGATAAAAGCCGAGGAATAAAGCCAGAATTGAATGGTCCAGGTTGAAAGGAGACTCTTGAAAGAGGTTGGCAGACGCCAGCTGGGGGTGGGTTTGTAGTGGGAAATGCCTACTACCTGAGCAAGATGCCCATGCTGTTCAGATGTGGCTGAGGAGGAGGGGGAGGCAGTATAATTACCATCCCTTCCGAAAGCCGAAAGGAAACCACTTGCTTTTGTCTTCCTTTTTGTTTCTTGCGGCCTGTACCCGCTGCTCTGAGAGTTTGACTTGGAGCTTGGATTTTTCTAAAAGCATGTCAAGCTCAACACAGCCCACACTCAAATTGCCTTGATGCTAAGGCTTCAGTCTTGCAAAAACAAAAAAATCAAAAAACAAACAAACAAAAACTGGCTCAAAATCATCCCAGAAGGCCTATCAATGCTAGGACGGGTTGATGGAAAGGAAGCAGCATCACCTGAACGTGTGACATAAGCCTGCCCTGCTCTGGGCCCCCCAGGGACCATTCCTGGAGGATTGTCTCCCAGTAGAAATCGGCCCAGAGGTTCAGGGAAGGTAGCTCCTCTTGGGTAAAAAAGCAAGTAGAGGAAAATGGTAGAATTGCAAAATAAGAAATTCACATCCACACGTCCTCTCTAAGTGCCTCTAACGTGCCAGCATGTATGCCAAATAATGCGAAGAACCATGTCCTTTTCGCCTTTTATTTCTAACCGAGAAATAACATCAGCGAAAAGAAAAACAAAATTGGGCAAATGGGGTTCTTTTTCCAGGCCAGAGGACTAAAGGCCTTGAATGGGGTCCGTTAGGAGAAAGAGAATTCTATGTACAAAATTTTGTGACAGCTGATACAAGCCTCCCTGTAGCCCCATGTAACTTCCGTAATAGACTTTCCAGTTCACTGGTACTGTCAAGATAAAGATCATTCTATGGACCTACCATCAACAGAGCCAGACTAGGAGCTGAGTTTCCAACGTGGGAAAGGATTGAACGGAACCACCAGCCTGTCTTGTGATAAACAGCGGCAATTTGCAAGGTGGGCAATTGATCAAATTTAAAGATTTAGTCTGAGCAAAACGACCTGGTCCATCTGGGCCAAGGCAAGCCCTCCATCTCGGCCTCCTTAACACTGTTTTCTCCCGTTAACCTGTTCAGGCACTAGTTAACTCACTGCTTTTTTCTTCTAGGTTTCTTACCACATAAAAGGATTTTCACTCCTCGGTCTTTCTCACAAGCTCCGTCGTGACCCCCTTTTGGAAAATAACAACTCCTTTCCTGCCCTTACTGAGCTGGAGAGACTCAGCAATGTGTCCTAAATCACAAAGGTCCCTCAAGCTCAGCTTTCAAGACCATCTCACGGGTCAAGCCAAGTTTTAGGGGTGAGTGAAAATTAGAGCAACATGTGCAGCCAAATGTGTGTGGGGAGCGGGGGGGCGGGCTTTGAGATACATGAGAGTCTCCAGGACCATCTGTCTGGTGTGGAAGGAGGGCCAGCTGTGCTCTGCAGATGGCATGTCCACAGCAGCTCAAGAGCAAGAATATCGTTTTTGTACTTTTCACCTGTAGCAGAGGCTACTAAGAGCCTTTCTTGCCTACTTTCTCAGGCATAAAATCCTCTCCCCACCCCCTTTTAAACTGGGCTTGTAGCCTAAAGACTACATCCTCCCTTGCAGCTGGCTAAGGATTAGTTAATGAGGTACAGGAAGTGATATGTGGTAATTCTGGGAACATTCTTAAAGGAAGAGACGAACTCTCGTCCTTCCCCCACCCTTTTCTCCTTCCTTCTGGCTGGAATGAAAATGTGATGGCCAGAACTGGAGCAACACTTTTGGTCCATGAGGACAAAGGCCACACCATAGGGCAGTGGTCTTAAACTTTTCGGCCACAGGACCCCCTTTACACTCTTAAACAGTCTTAAAGATCACCCAAAAAGCTTTTAGTTGTGTAAGTTATATTTCTTGATATTTACAGTATTTTAAATTCAAACAGAAACATTCAAAACACAAGTATACACAAGCATATAGTCCATTAGCCTTCAGAGCAACAACATCATCACACATCATGTAGCCTCTAGAACCCTCACCCTTGATAGAATGAGAGTGAAAAGGCAAGTAACAACTTAGTATTATATAAAAATAGTTTTCGTCTCAGAGATCTCCTGAAAGGGTCTTGGGGACCCCCGAAGGGATGGCAGAGAGTGAACTTAGAGGAATTTGTGGAGCAAGTGACCACCCTATCTGACATAGACAGTCAACCCCTAGACTTTTCATGTGAGAAAAATAAAATTAAGTTTCTCCATCGTGAAGATGCTATTTGGAGCCTTTTGTACCTTCATGGGGACATTCTCCTTGAGGGTTTCCTGGGATGTTCTCTGTGACTGTGGTCCTAGTCCTCTGATTTTCCTCTCCCCAGAGGCTAAAAATAGCACTTGCCTTCTCATGCAATCTGAGCAATTTTTTGTAAAGCCCAGCATTTTCTAGCAGGCATTCCTCTTTCTCCTTTGTCAGTTTTTTTTTTTTTTTTTTTTTTTTTTTTTGCGGTACGGGGGCCTCCCCCTGCTGCGGCCCCTCCCGTTGCGGAGCACAGGCTCCGGACGCGCAGGCTCAGCGGCCATTGCTCACGGGCCCAGCCGC